>NW_022985101.1:167174-181807 GCF_010015585.1 Eremomyces bilateralis CBS 781.70 | reverse complement strand
CCGTCCCTCGGAATGGATTTCAACTAACCGTACGTAGGGGACGGTCCGTCGATACGGCCAGCTGCTGAACGCCTGTGTTGTCTACGATAATTTCGACTATCGAGAAGGTGTTAAGCACCAGCTCATTTCAAACCATGCAGAAATGCGCTCGGTAACAACGGGGAAAGTTTTCAGAGGCGCCGACATTCCTCCAGGTGGATTAAGGAAATCGATGCTACACCGTGAGACTCCACTTTCAATAGAGGACCTTTTCTACTCTTCCGGCGCCGCCATATACGACGAGACTGCCTCCAAGATTGACAGCTACTTCATAGCGGAGGCGATTCGGACAGCATATCCAAAATCGGTCAAATCTATCTTCTCTAATTCCGACATCCCATTCCCGGCTATGCCAACCGTCGAGTTACTTGAGCTTCGAAAGACAGATAGCAAGACGCTCGGTCCGATTCTCTTCAACGAAGGTACTCTAGATGGCTCCTACGAGGTTATAGAGAGCATCTACAAGCGCCAATTCCAACTAGATAGTAAAGAATTCGACAACCGTCTGTTCTTGGCGTTTGGCGATCAAAAAACCTCTTCACTCATCCGATCTATGCAGGCTGAGCAAGTCGACGCGTCTATATCGTATGATAGAAAAGACTGGCTGATAGGAGTCGCTGCTCTCTTTCACCTGCGCATGAATTTTCTATGGCTCATGCAAAAGACACATTACGGAAACATGGAGCAACAGGACGCTTCAACTCTCTATCACAACATCAACTTCTGGGGACGAAAGAATATTCCAGCGGACCGTGCAGCTTTTCAGGTTCTAGAAGAGCTGGTGCTTCACAGTTTCGACGCTCGAGTTATTGGACTACTTTATACTCGCCTCGAGCAGTACGGCATCGATACCTCCGATCAAGAGGAGGTTGACAAGGCAATTCAGAACATGAATACTAGAGGCTTCATGGACCTAGTGGAGGATGTTCGCAGATCCGCATTTGGGCCGGAAGCCTGGCGACCATCAAAGGAGAAGCATGCCAACAATACAGTCGATGAGGAGTTCCTCAGTCATGCTCGATACCTTCAACAAATGGTTGTGTACAAGACCTTGAAGTACGGCATCAAAAACGGAGATATAGGACTCATCGACCGAGTCATTGGTGTCTGTTGCTTTTACTTCGAGGGGACTGGACAATCAAACTACGCATTCGAAATGCTCTATCTAAAACGGCTCACCAGCACCAAAGCTTGTGATAAGGAGCTTCGGCGCGCAATACTCTCGAATAGCCTCGTTAATCCACATGGCTGTCGGGACACTTGGCAAGAAGTCGATCGTAGCCTTGAATATCTGAACCTGGAGCTGAAAAGAGAGCTTTGGGCCCGTCGAACGTCGACTTTCGGATTAGATGCACTGTTTAAGACTACCTCGTTAACAGCAGAATACACTGTTTTCCTACGCAAGACGATAGAGAAAGCATTTGCGCGGAAGGAAAGCTCCAAGCATTCCGTGCCCTCTCCAGTGGATGATATTCATATACTGGCATTTGAATTGGCGTGCGATTCGATTAAATTTTACAGAGGCGGTAGGAAAGCCAGACATCAAGCGCCGGACATACATACGATCGGGCTCGAAAGGGTGGCGACAAAGAAGCTAGAAATATTTAACGCCAAGGTCATGAGAGACGAAGATCAAATAATAGTGCCACCTTACGAGACAGGAGGAGCGACGGCTGATCTGGATCCCGATAACGACATGATGGCGATACTAGTATGTTTTGTTCTAGTAGAGTATTCAGTCTTGTGCTAACCTACGTCACCAGCCCTTGGAAGATAGAGATGAAGCCCACGAATGGGGCTTACCTTCGGATATCGAGTCGGAGTAGTCCATCTATAATATCCGCTCTCCGTGGTAATAACGCCTATTCTTCTCTTTTTCACTGCGAGGACTTCGCCTTATATTAGAGTCTAAAACGCTGAGAGCGACCCGCTTTATCATTTCTCCTTCTCCTTCACTCGGTGCGGGACGTTTCGACGACTGATTGCCACCACTTACGCTGGACAAACCATTCTCACTGTCTTCGAAAACACTAGATATGCCAGAGGAGCAATCTACGTTTGTCGATGTAACCGACCTAATGGATGTTAATGACGAATCTGCTACCACTATCGGCACTGATTGGGTAGCTAGATAAGGAGAGCACGAGGCTGATATCTCTCTTGCGTTGGCAGTGATTCGTTCTAGCGAGGAAGCGTACTCTTCTCGGTCACGCAAAAATGATGCTCTTCGTCCTTGATCGGGAGTTATTAGAGTCTTTACTTCGGTCGATACTCTTCTTTCCTGAGGCTCTCCTTGTTGGGACATCTGCTTCGTGGCAGGGGGACCTTGTCTCTCGAGCAACGAACTTTGTCGAAACTGTTGCTCGGCAATAATCATAGGCTGTCTTTCTGACAACGCTCGGTCAGGTGAACATGGAGAGCATAATGCTGTATTCTCTCTCGCGCGAGCAATGAGTTTCTCCAATGAGGAAATATAATCATCGCTCTTACGCAAGAAGGACACAGGTTTCTCTGGCTGAGTGGGATGCTCAATCGCGACTGAAGATTGCCCCTTGTGAGTCTCTCTCCCTTCTGGACCCTTGTAGACTTCTTGATAATCAAGGGAAATCTGCACTGGGCCTGCAGCTCCTGACGTCCGTGACGTTTCTAGCCTGCTACCTCCAGGCCAGTTCCTCACGACGTAGGACTTGATATTATTAAACTCCTTAAAGAGTTCATCGGAATGGTCTTTCAACCAGGTCGATTTCACAAACTCCTCCAACTCAGCGGCTGTATGGATGTAGGCATATTCTGTCGATAATGATATCCACTCACTCTTCTGAGTAAATAGCTTCACGGAAAGTTCGGGCTTCGCCGTCTGATGCGCCGAGTTAACAACATTGTCTCCCCAGAGGGCTAGGCGGTCATAAAATGCACCTGGTGCTGTCCCAGCGTGGGGTTTCCGAAGACTGGGAGCAATGTCCCACGGGAAAGGCACCGTCCGCGTCAGGCCAGGGTTGCAGGCGTTACAACATTCGTCCGGTCTAGGAGGAGGCAACTTAGATGCGGGATCTGACAAACTCTCTTGCAGCCAATCCATCAGGATTCGGCGTAGGCAATTGGATCGATTGACAAAATTGTATAGTGCTGGGCAGTCATTGTACAGCTCTGTCCGGCGCTCTCTCTGTGTTTTGCGTTTGCGCTGGTCTTCTGGGACGCCATAGTCAATGGCGTCTACAGCAACATCCGCTTCGTGGTCTGGAACATCACTCTCCGCTTCTGGCTCGACGGGGCATGACTGAGCTAGCTGGCTCGTATAAGAAAGCTGTCTTAAAGACGACTGCTTCCGGCTTCTGGAGAACGCCGCTCTTGTTGATGAAACCCTGTCGCCTACAGCCCAGCTTTCCACCAGGAAGACAGCCTCCCCCTTGATGCTGGCCATTCTAGCTGCACGACCAAACCGTTGGATGAGAACGCTTAAAAGCCGCTCCAAGGGGAATCCATATTGGACGACACGTATGACATCCGAGAGGTCCACTCCCGTTCCCAGTGACTCAGTTGCGACCATAATTCGAATCTTGGAATCCACTTTGGAGAACTCGCTGTACAGGGCCTCCTTATCATGCAGCGTGGTGTGTGAGTGGTAGACCTGGATAATCTCTCTGCTGTCGCGGTGTCTTATGGCCCCTGACGACAGTCTGCACAGCCAGTCTCGCAAACATTCTGCGCATTTTTGGATATCGCGTCGTGAATCTATGAAAATTATCGTTTTCGGAATTTTCATAGGCGTCGGTAGCCCATTCGTCATGGCGTCCTGTAGAACGAAGAAGAGACTAGTGAACCTTTTCGTGGTCCGCGGCTCGATAGTCTCCACGATCAGCTTAATCTCCGGCCTGTCGATAGAGGTTCGGAAAATCTCGCAGCTGGCTTGGAAGCCTGTCATTTTCCTCGCTATATCCAACGTCGCTTGGTCTAACGTGGCAGAACATCCAAACCAAGGGATATACGCTCCTAGTCTTCGACGTAGAAGAGAGAGTTGTGCATACTGTGGACGGATACCACTTCCCCACAGGGCCACTAAATGGAGTTCATCCACAGCCACGACTGAGACGCGCTTTTTAAAGGACGGGTTGCTTGCTATTGATCGAAACCAACCGGCTGCGATCTCTGGGCCCATGAGGAGATGAGTATATATACCCGTCTTAATCTCTTGGGCCAACGCATCAGTCTTATCCGTCCTACCATTAATGAACAGGGATCTCGCTCCAGGAAGTCTCTGGATCTTGATACACTGCTCTTGTCCGATTCGATCGAGAGGGATGATAATAAGGGCAATGCCACCTCGACAAAACAACGGCGCTGCCTGGAATATGATACTCTTGCCGAAAGATGTCTTGGCTGCGAGGAGGAGGTCCTCCTTCTGGAAGACTAAATGCCATATTGCATCTATCTGCTTCGGGCGGGGCTGGAATGGATAAAGATGGCGCTGCAAGCCTGCATGAATGATGCCTTTTTGAATTTCCTCAGGTGAGTGTCTTGCCTTCTCAACCAGATCCTGTATGGCCAGCATACTCGTAGTGTTATTGGCATCTTGGATAAGACAACTTGTATCGCCTGTAGTCTCTCGTCGCCGTCTTCTAATGCTCGCCTTGTTCCGCATAGGGGATGTGGCCATAACACGTGCCCAATGATGCTACGGACGCGTCAATCCCGACACAGGAAAGCTTTATATGGTATCTGCAGACATTCCACTGACCTTAGGTAGTATTTCTCTAGGCCCTCTTTATGCCCCTTTAGTCTTAAGCGTGGGAAAGGTGGTTGGTTGACGATTTTGATGCTCTCTCGTTTCCTACATATCAGAGTTTTTCACAAGACTCAGGCATCGGGAGTGGAAAAAGATTCAATTTCCAGATAAAGTAAACCCTGCTGCAGAGCCCAGTGAATTTGAGGACAAATCCAATGAGTTATCGTGTTGTTATTGAAGAATATGCAAAAGTGAGATTTTCCAAAATCCCGAAAAACACATACAAATTATCGATCTATCAGTGAGCGTCATTGACAGGATCCTCAGGCTATTTGTTCGAGAACTGCATTTACCGATTAGGTATAGTGTGGTTTGTTGCCTCAGGCACGAACACAAATAGCCTGAGCTTGCTGAGGTAAAGTTTAGTGGCCTTGTGGCCTCTCGCACGTGACCATTACTTAAGCGGTCTCCAAACCGCCAAACAAAATTCCCAACTGCGAATATCGCGAGCCAACTGACCAGAAATTATCCATCGCAACGCTTGACTCTACAATCCAATCGCACCACTTTCGCACACTTTCGCACACTTTTACACACCATCATCAAGTTCCCAGGTAATGCGACTGATTCCAAGATGGGAGTCCCATTCGACTATGCGCCCGATCGACCGGAGAACATCCAGCAGATCCTGAACAGCCTTGAGCGATATAACCCGGAAACGACGACGATATTCCAGGAATATGTCATGCAGCAATGCGAAAATCAGACATACGACTGCTACGCCAACTTGGCGCTCTTGAAACTGTATGTGTCTCTGTTCTCCTTTAGCAATGTTTCATGATGATTCCGAACATACCACAATACGTTCTATTACATGAGGACCACATCCTATGAATATCACCTATTAGCTCTATCTGACAAACCATTTATTTTGCGCCTTCGTCTAAAGACATGGGTATTTCCATGACTGACCTGCATTCTTCGCTAGCTACCAATTCAACCCCCACCTACTCAAAGATGAAGCCGTCACCAATATCCTCCTCAAGTCGCTAACCGTTTTCCCCTCCCCGGATTTCTCCCTATGCCTTGCCCTCCTACCACCACATATCCTCCTCCCTCCTTCAAAAGCCTCGGCCGCGGCTTCGAATAACCCCGTTGCTGGAGAGGCCCCATTCAATGAGGCGGTGCAGAAGCTTACCGTCCTACACCGCCTACTCGCAGGCGCACAGTACTCGGAATTCTGGTCAACGCTCGATGGCGACGATCTGTATGCGGACTTGGTGGCTGATGTTGCTGGCTTTGAGGAGCTCATGAGGGTCAGAATTGCCGTTGCCGTTAGCCAGTCTGTGCGCCAAATCTCGAGAAGTGTGCTGGAATCCTGGTTGAATCTTCGCGCCGCTCCGTTCGACAAATTTGTCAAGGAAGTATGCGGTTGGGGCATCGAAGGAGAGGGCAAGGATGCCAAGGTCAGAGTTCCTTTGAACAAGGAGAACGAAGCGAAGGGAGTAGTGGTGCGAGAGAATGTGAAGTTCGAACGTAAGTTTACTCTTATGGTTCCATGAATAGCCTGCTAACAGTATTAGAATTCGGGCGATTGGTGCGGAGAGCTTATGAGCAACCCGCCTAAAGGATGAGAACCGAAAGGGTGGATACATGCATCTGTTCATGACGGCATTGCGGGCGTTATGGGTTAGGTACATCAAATGAGGGGCCGTTAAGAGGCCAGGCGCCCCCTCTTCAATGACATGTTTCATTCTTTTTCGGAACCTATAAAGCTTCATCATCTCTTTTCAAGCAGTTCCTCCCACTGAACTCCGATCCATTCCTCCACAAACCCGGTCTTGCCCTCGTCAATACCCTGTGGGACGCAATCTTTACTACACACCACCATTATGATACTCCCCCAGTCCATGCCTTCCAAGCCCTCTTCATTTTCCTCCAACACCGTGATCGCATGCGGGGTCAACTGACATTCGAAAAGCCTTGCGCTCTGGCAATTCTCGCATTTCGGGACCCTTGCTGGCGCCTCAGGACCAATGACTTGGGCCTTACCCCCGATAGATAGCGAGGACGAAAACACTTGACCTATTGCATCGTTCTTCCGATATAGCACGGGAGAACCTCCGAACTCATATCGTAGAACTTGCTCAGGGTTCTGTTCCATTCTCCGAGCAAAGGCTTGGAAAGTCTTATCCACCGAGCTCTCGAACAAGTCCGCGTCGTCTGCAGCACCTCCAGCGGCAGATTCTGTAGTGTCAATATCCATGGATGCGGAAATATTCGGAGGAAGAGTTGGAGATGATTCAGGCGAAAGGGTTTCGTAGTCTGCATCCAGGTAGAACTGGGGGTATGGATCAAGAAAGGACGATTGTGGTGGCCATGGTTCGTAAGTCGATGCGATGTTCGATTTCGGTTCTGATGTGGAATTGGACGTGGATTCGGGAGTGGATATTCTCAACACATCCGCGAATGAGGTATTCAGACTTGATGGATCTGGAGTAGGCGGCTGGGGAGATTTCGCGGCGAGTGAAGAGGTTGATGACGATGAAAATGGATTAATCGGTCCGGATGAGCTGTTCGTAGTTGAGAACGGGTTTCCTGCCTGCGATGCTGTTCGCGACGTGGTCACCCCGAATATCTCGTCACCCAGATTGGATCGTGGTGCGGCCACAGCGGATTCCTGAGTGCCCTCCACCTTCGCAGGCTTTGCATTTCGAACTGCGGTCCCCTTTGCAACTCTGGTAGCTCGTATACCCCGAACACTCCCAATCTTTCTTCTACAAGCTTTCCGTTTGCAGGTGAAGACATATAGACGCCGTTCGTGGCCAGGAAACTTTTCTGGAATGTCGCTGTGCAGTTGCAGGAGGAGCACCATAAGATCATTGCAGACTTTGCATTTCACCAAGGTCGCCGAAGGGGACTCATCTTCGCTGATCCATGTCTATCCCACCCGTCAGTATACACCGTGAACCACCGAGGCATCAACCTACGGGAATGCCACCAAAGTGGCTGATGGGATCGTCGACTGGTTCTGTCGAGGCATATCCAAGCAGAACATTTGTTTCCTCATACACGCTTTCGTCATCACCAGACGAGTCGCTGTCATATGCATTTTTAGACATCGTGCAACGAGGTGGAACAGCGACTGGAGATTAATGAGTTGTCATAGGTCGAAGTTCCAAAGTGCGTGTAAATAAAAATTCGTGACTTCGAGAAAGCCACAAAAAGTCTTGGACGACGTCAGGACACCCCTGTACTTTACACCTGCATGGGATGGGCACAGAATGGGAGATGATCGGTCCGCCTCCCATGATGCTCAACAGGGACCGCCCGTTAGCGTGCCATACAGGCGGGGTGGTCCCCCGTACTGTGGAAGCCGTTCCCCAGGACGGGCGGTAGGCGCCTGTAAAGGCACCTCCAGGGACCTATTACTATTCTCTTACCGTTGCGTACTGTATCGTACGAACAGTCCTATCTCAAACTTAAATGCTTCGGGGTCGCATTCATCAAAGACACATGCAAGTAGAATGGTCTTTCTCGATTGGAGTATTCCGTATTCCGTATTCCGTATTCCGTACATGAAGGTCTATTCCGCCGTAGGAGAACCACGCCTCGAGATAAAGTTCAAGTCAAACGAGGAGAACGCCGGTGCCGTTATCCTTGAACTTCCCTATTCATCCGGACTGCGCTGCTAAATAACAAGATACAGGCTGCGATATGCGAAAGGAAATAAATCACATATAGGTAATGCCTGGTAAGGTATCCTTCAAACTCATACGCCTGGCTCCACGACAAAGCAGATCAGTCTCGTTCCCAGCATTTCAGCCGCCCCCAGAAGCCTGAAGCCTCGTTCTTGTCCACGGCTTTCGTCTCAACCGTCGCACGAGGCTTTTCTGACAACGGCATCAGACCTAACCGGTTCGTTGGCGCGACTGCAGCGGAGTCATAACCACCAAAATGTTGCAATTTCCGGGCTTCAACAACTCGGCGGACAAGGACTACTTCCGGTCAGTATCATTCTCCGATGGCGCTGGACAGTGCGAAAACGCAACCACCACGTACGCGCAAACGTCTCCTCGATATTCACCATCTCCCTTGCACTTGTCTCCATGAACCCGCATCTTCTCTTTCGCGCCCACTCTAGGCCTTGTTGGCTCCGGACCTGCCGCTGACTTTGCAAATCGCATTTGTTCCCTGCTACGATCGTGACGGGAGGGATACCGCCTGTATCGATCCGCTGTTCGGTTTCCATCTCGATCATCTCGGTAAAATAGTCCAGGGCATCGAGGGAGGCGGCATTGGTGATGTCGTAGACGAGGAGGAAGGCATCGGAGCGGAGGTTCGAAGCGGCCCACAACCCTCGATATTCCTCCTGGCCAGCGGTGTCGGTGAGCATGAGGAGATAGGTCTGGCCATCGATGGTCCGAGTGACAGAATATGAATCCTCTGGTACAAACGTTCCTGGTCAGTGATCTTGCAGTATTGGACCCTGACAGAGAGCATGCTGTACACGGCGCTTCTGACGAGAGGACTCGATCGTTTTTATACGGAAATCTTGCGTACCTATCGTAGGATCGTACCTGAGCAGCAAGAAAGCAGGTCAGTCTTTGCGGTCATTGTGCAACCCAACGGTGTACCAAATGTAGACGCCACTTACTCATGGGTCCATTGACTCCGCACCAATCTCAATGTGATGGATGATTTTCCTGAGAACCCAATTCATGTCAGCGCATTTGCTCGATACCGGCTCTAGTTTGGATTTCCATTCCGTACCCGTGCCACCGTCTCCGCATACGGTGATGGATATTCGATTGGAATCATCCATATCGCTTGAGGTATAGCAGGCGAGGTCCGCAAGGCTTACAGCATATATCAGTAAGTAGCTTCGGTACCGATTGACAGTGTCCCCCGCCGCGAAAAACAACGCGTCCAGATGAAGATGCTAGAATGGGTCGCGGTTGTCACCTGTCAGATACTGAGACGTCCGAATGCGCAATCGCATTATCGCAAGCGCAAGGTGCCCGTGCGGCGGAAGGATGGTTCGTATTTCCGAAATTGCCGTCCCCTGTGCCACTGCAATTCATGATTATGTCGAGTTGCAGACAGGGAGGGGAGTGTTTGTATCGTTGCCTACTTAGTGTCCAGGTCGAAAACAAGAGACCTTTTAATGCATCCTTTTAATGCATACCTGGTCAAGTATCATGTATGAAATACTAAATAGTACGAATTCCATGCGTTGTAACTCTCCAAGTCGTCCCTTGCTCTCACTCAAGCGTTTCGGTATGACAGTATTACCACATTCCTCTGTAGTTATGATTATTGATAAATGATTATACAGAATTGTGTGTTCCATGCAGCGCCTTGCGTTTCACTGCAGTTCTACGGGCTCGCGCCACCAGCCGCTACAGCCCTCTCATCTCAAATCCAGTTGCAAGATGGCCACTTTCGTCCAGCGTATCAAGATTAGCACTAGCTGGCTACTCAAGCTAGGGGACCTTCCTGCTCGTATTCGTCGATGCATGCAGTAGTGTTCATGTATTCCGTATGCCTCAGCCCTCATAGGCGCATGTTGGCATCGTCATTCGTGTATGTCTCACGCTATCTATCCCCTTTCCAAACCAGGGTAGAAAGTAGAAACCATCCATATGCTCCCATATGCTTCATAAGTGACAAGATGAAGGCAACTGCCATCAATGTTCTGCACCTCGCCTTATCTGAGTCTATGATGCAATCGTAACAAAGGGTATCTGATAGTAAGCCGCTTGTCATATCGTTTGTTGGAACTGGGCTCGCATCCATCATATGCACCACTTGGCGCAGTGAGCAAAAAGGACAAGGGAGGCAAACAAAAGAGAAATTCTTGATATACCACGCTGACCGGATTCTCCGCGTCATGATCGTTGATGTCCACCTCCTAGCCTGAAATTTCAGTCGGGCTCGACGCCTTCGTCAATCTTCTCAGGTACTCCTCCAGCAAGTCCTTCCCCGGGATTGGCCTTCACCTCCATTCGGCTCACTTTAGCAGCATGACTGCCCGCAGCGTCTTGAGGCGTGGTGCGCTTCTCCCCCGCACTGACTGCGCTGACTGTGGCGGAGGCGGGGTCCTTCGGTCGTGCAGGTACCGCATCGATGGGCTGTCGAACAGAATGGGAATGGATCGTGGCTCGGGGTGACTGCGGTGATTTGCTGACTTTGCCATCGGAGACGGTGGGAGAATGTTGGGATGTGTCTCGTGGCGAGACGCGTCCGTTCTGTCCGAGGCTGAGAGTCAGCTTACATGTCGCCATGATTCGAGAGTGGATGGTAGGATGGACGAACCTGCTTCGCCCATCGCAATCCGCAGCTGTTGCAAAGATCACGATTGCCACTCGGGCCTCGTCTCCACTCCGGCGTCACCTTCGTATGACAGTTTGCACAATCCTTCTGCATTTCGCCGGCACCTTTTCTTCTTTTCCGCTTCTTCTTGGCCGCCTGCAACCCTTGCACTTCCTCCGCGAGAACTCGATTCTGCTTTTCCATTTGTCGTAATTCGTATTGCCAGCTCGATGAGCGTGTCGTTTTGAGTTCGTCGAACAAATTCTCCGCTGACGCCAGTTTGGCGTCTTGCCGTCCGATTGCCAATGCATGTTGTCCTGCAAACGTAATGAGCGCATCCGAGCTCGTGGCGAATGCTCCACCAGGTATCGAAGATAGTGAAGTTTGGGTCCCTTTGACGGTAGTAGAATCGGAGACGTTGGAGTGCACAGTACTCGGATTAGAGACGGAGGAGTCTTTCGTCAGGCCCGCTTGCAGACTTTGGTTTCCACGACTGAACTTGATGAACCGTGTTTGGGCAATGATGAACGTAGATTTCTGTCCTTCCATGGCGTCACCTGGATAGATTGTCGTGTAGGCTTGTAGAACTTGCCCCCTCTTGTTCATCATCTCATGCTTTACGGATCCTCGTTTTCCAGTTCTGGCGTTCTCGAGGATTCGGCCAAACTCAGCCTTGGAATCTGGTCTCATTAACGCTTGGATACTCGATCCGATCAAATCGTCCGGTTGTCGATCCAGTAACTGACGAACATTCGAGGAAACGAAGAGGAACATTCCTGCAGTCGACATCTTGCTCCACAACTCGTTATCACCGATCCCGCCCGAGGCCAAGATTTCATTCTTGCTGACGGTATACACCTGCCGTTCTCGCCCTACTAAAATAATGCACTTGCGGCCTTTGCCTTGCTCCGTATGGAGCGCCCCATGCGACTCGAACCACATATACCCCTTATGTTTCCGGCGAATGCGGAAGACGACATTAACTGCGGCCCCGCCAGCCGTGTCTTTAAGATCCCGCGTTACCGGGACAATGTCGCTTGGGTGACAAACGGAGGACAAAGCAGTACCAACGAGTTCCCTTGGTTCATATTCGAGGACCCGTTGGCAAGCAGGGGAGAGATAGAGAAACAAGCCCTTAAGAGACAGCACGTGGACAACGTCGTCCGTATTCTCCAACAGAACTTTATCCCAAATCCTCCTCGAGAGCTCCGATTCCCCGGTCCCGATTGTAGTGAGCACCGTTGAAACATCATCTCGAGTAACGGTCTGGCCTAATTCCGGCGGCTGAGGTTGCGCGGGTGATTGCAAAGTATAGCGAGGAAGAGTTACCCCTCGCTGATAGTTGATCGTATACGACCCATCTGGCCGTGTTAGTCAAGCGGAACTCGCGATTTGGTTTGTACATACCTGGATTTTTGCTAGTGAGGGAATTGGGGGTTTCGACGAGATCCACTTGGAATCCTACGAAAAACTTAATTTCTGGAGTCTCCCAGCTAATAGGGATCATGGTAAGAAGGTTCATGAATGGTTGACCGCCTCGGCGATAGTTGATGAGACTGATTTGCGCCTCGCGCCGCATGCTGAGCATGTTCTTTAGATACAACACTGCGTCGTCGTCTACATATTTCCGCTTGACTCCGGCCTCAACTCTCCCCTCGGGGGACTGCAGAAACCGACAATTCCTCCCGAGGATCATGTGCTTCGTGTATCCGGTCAACCGTTCGAAGTTTTCGGAGCAATAAACGATGGGATGATCGTCCGCGGTGGCATCGCAGACTACAAATGCACAGGATAAGTCTACGGAGCCAATATTGATCTCCGGATTCAGGCGAGTGGCGACTCGCGTCAGGACGCCGACCATGTCAAAACCAGACGGGGAATATATGTTTTTGAACTGCGATTCCATATGCGGTCTTCCGTGCATCGTAGAGGGGAATCCTCCTGGTGGCACTGGCCAAAGGAAGCGGTTCGACTCCGCAGCATTGGTGGTGTCGGTGGAGGCACGCTCAGGGCTCTCTGTGGGATGAACAGTAGCTGTAGAGTTTGGAAGAGACGTCTGTCCCGTCTCCCGCTGCTCATTTATAGTGAGCATCTGTGAGTTAACTATATGTTGTGGTGGGGCCAGACTTGAGCCATGCGCCTCCTGAGATTGAGACATCGGAGCCTCTTGCCCTGGCAGCAACAATGGATTCTGGGAAGTTGTCTGGAAGCCCCCACCGAAGCTTTGTTCCATCTGCGAACCCATCATGGAAGATTCAAACTGGTTGCTGCCAAACATGTTCACATCTGTACCGACCATGGACATAAGGGACGGGTCTCCGAAATCCATGCTCATCGAAGGATCGAAAGGGCTGTTCATATCGACATCGAGGTTTCCATCGGGATCGACTGAGGATTCGTAGGCCGAACCAGTCGTCACCAGGGGTGCAAAGTCTGACTCGAGGCCACGGAATTGAGTGTTAACTGACATATTCGTTGCATCGGATGGCTCAACCCCAGTCCCGGAATCGGGGCCCGTCGTGACCGGCTCTCCAGAAGTAGTGATGGAGTCTATGTTCGGTACCGAAGCCGGATCAAACTGGAAGTGGTCCAAGGAGCCACCATTCAACTGCCCACTGAACTCCATCATCGAAACGCGTCGTATGTCTGCATCTAACCCACCGCGGGTGGCGCCGTAGTGCATGGGCACGCTCTTCCTGCGCATCTCCTTCGCATTCTGACTGACGATTTCATCCAGCGACTGCCCAGCGGGCATGTCTGTGGAGAGTGGGACAGCACCGGCAGCAACGCCTCCCAGCAAACTTCCGGTAACGCCTGAATCATCTCCGCCGGATTGCTCATGCAAGTGGCGAAGGCCGCCGGTGCTGTAGTTTTGACGGAAGTAGCCACTCGCATTCATTCTGAGGGTGTCACGTCATGGACCCGTAGAGCCAATAGCCCTCGATCTAAATTGGGGCTGGGCACGCCTGTTTCGATCGTGATAGCAGCCAAGATGAAATCGGGATGTGGACAATACCGTGACTGGCAGCCTACCACGGCATGGGTCCACCAATCCGGAGCCGATTTCCGGGCCCTCCGATCGAGATGCACCGCGTGTTTTCGATCGAGGGGGGTGTCCTGACGTGGAGGGATCGACGGTGTATTGGTGATAAGGTACCGGTACAGGATTGTATGGCAAGGACCGCGAGACCAACCAAAGCAAAAAGACGCCCAGAAACGTGGACGGTCAGCAATGTGACCTGGGAATAGGGCTGGACACGAATAAGGATTTTGGCTATTCGTATTCGACTTTTCCCTGGGAACGATTATTCGTATTCGACTAAATTTCGAGACGTTTTATTCGTATTATTCGCGAATATTCGTAAATAATGCCAAGACTTATTCGGCAAAAGCCGAGCCAATGAATGAATGCCCAGCAGTCGCGACTTTTGTTTACCCAACATGCTCCAACTAGAGGATTTGAGCTCTAAGAGATACAAAGCATATCAATATGTTGCAACTTCTTTCTTAATATGGATGACTTATCCATGTCTCTTGGGAAGCGCCGTCTTCGCTC
>NW_022985101.1:0-165224 GCF_010015585.1 Eremomyces bilateralis CBS 781.70 | reverse complement strand
TATGGCTGCAGCTGCCAGAGATTATTTGGCTATACCAGCATCTGGGGTATCAGTCGAAAGACTGTTCAGTGGGGGAAGAGATCTCTTAGGAGTGCGGAGGAGCTCAATGAGTGCAGAGACTATGAGGCGTCTTATGATGCTGCGAGATACATGGAAATAGCTTCAGAGATTTACGAATAATTACGAATAATTACGAATAATGCGAATATTATTCGTACGAATATTAGTAAGCGGAAATTCTAAATTTTATTCGTATTCGACTACGAATATTCGTACGAATATTCGTAATCGAATATTCGTGTCCAGCCCTACCTGGGAATAGAAGTTGATAGATAATACTCCAAGGGTGATTTGACGGAGAAAATGGACGAAGGACGCTTTCATTGGTTACGGAGTTAGCAGTATCGATGGCGAAGATAGCGGACGGCGGCACGCAAGATGGGAAAGGCAAAAACGAAAGATCCAATTCTCCCGCTTTCAACATGGACTTTTCACATTCGCACTAACTTGGGGGACTTTGTCCACACGAATCAGCCACTGGCGGTTACATACCCAGGTCTCGGCTCTCATACTTCCGCACCATAGTGCAACTTTACTAACTACGTATTACCTAACTAAGTTAACTGGGACTTAACTTAACTAGTTTAAGCTCAGTGCAAGGGAAAGGAGACTACCGGTAGAACGCCAGGATTGCCAAGAAAATCCACCACTCCGTGACTTGCGCTCCGAGCGGCGAGTGGTCTATCCTTGTAGCGGAACCAACGGGGCGGGGCGGGGCGGAGAGACGGAGTGGAGATCCCTTGTCTCTGCTGGCTATCCTTGGCTTCATGTTTTCTTTGCGCTCCTCCAAATCTCTAATTGACCTTGCAGCATCAGGACCTTCTGCCCGAATTATGTTGTTCACCGTGTCCCAGCTTGACCTCGACGACCGCCATTAATTACCCCAGTGACTTGACCAATGGTGACTGATTCATGATATCGCGAAGATTGATCTTGCGGCAGGGTACGTGCTATTCTGCTCTATTCCATCTAAGACCAGGAGAACTTATATCCTCACAGGCCGCAGAGCACTCTCCCAACCCTTCAACACCCAGTATCGAGCATATACCCGAGTACAGACAAGCACAAGGGATAATGCAGGTTTGGAGGGAGAGAATGAAGTGGACGCGGTGAAGCAATTCTTTGAACGCCAGTCCGCAGCATTAGCCGCCAGTCAACCATCCGCATCGCCCACGCAATCAAACGAGGTGGATGTCAAGGACGCCGAGGATACTGGAGACACCGCCAACTATTATCACCTTGCTCGACACCAAAGTATGCGCGAACCCATCTACTTCTTTAGGCTTTTGCTAACTCATCTGGCCTAGAGAAATCTAACACTCAGTTTGGAAGCGCTCAGGACCCTTTCTATAAACCCCGCGAGTTGATCACGAATCCCCCCAAACCAGAAGATATCACGCTCGAACTCCTTCTTGCTTCACAGTCACATCTTGGTCACAAAACCTCGTTATGGAACCCAGCAAACTCGAGATACATTTTCGGCATACGTGACGGCATTCACATCATCTCCCTCGAAGTCACAGCGGCGTTCCTCCGCAGAGCCGCAAAGCTGGTGTCTGCGGTCACCGAAGCTGGCGGGCTTGTTCTCTTCGTCGGCACACGAGCGGGACAGGATCGATGTGTGGTGAAAGCCGCCGAACTTTCCGGGGGATGCCATCTCTTCGAGCGATGGACTCCTGGAGGCATCACGAACGGGACCCACATATTGGGTCAGTGCAAAACGAAGGTGGTTGATGAACACGAACAGGAGCTGCCTGGCTATCAGAACCAATTATCCCAGCGTGCGGCGCTCAAGCCGGATCTTGTGGTTTGCCTCAATCCATTGGAAAACTATGTGTTGCTTCACGAATGCGCTCTGGATAATATTCCAACCATTGGTATCATAGATACCGATGCCAACCCTGCCTGGGTAACATATCCAATCCCTGCGAACGATGACAGGTAAGCGATCCCAGTCTACATGTGCAAAGCTGGCTAACTCCGTCACAGTCTTCGGTGTGTACAGGTAATCGGGGGTGTCCTTGGGAGAGCGGGCGAGGCAGGCAAACAACGTCGTCTAGCCGCCGCAAAGGAAGGATATTTAACCTATCAGCCCAAGCAGCAACTTAAGAAACCGACGTTCGCAGACCTTGCCCAGGAAAAGCTCCATGTTGAAGCCGATCTTCCACCGGCACTTCCACCGGCACCCACACCGGCGTCCCACGCATCATCAGATGGGGAACATCTTGTACAGTAGTAGTAACCATGTATAACTAGACGCCTGTGCTCCCGGGCCAAAGAATACCATCAGCCCTTCTTGCAAGAACTGTTCATACCCGATCGTTGCTCCGGGGAAACGCAACAAGCACGACCGCGATACTACTATGATGCCCTATTTCAAGCAAGGTTCCTTCTGTCATTCATTGGAGCAGCAGGATAAAATTTGAACAGCCGAGTATGAACGCCTCCCAGTAAATTCCAATTGTATTATGTCTCAATAAAAATCCCTAGGGATGCATGCATGCCACCTCCCGGCGCGTCGGTGTTCTGGAATCCGCTCACGTATTGTACAAATTCTCCAAATATTCGTACCTCTCATATCTTCGAACTGAAATATTCCTCTCTCCTGAGCCACGATTTAGCGCAGCACTAGATGTGGGCCGCAGTGCGAGGGCAAAACCTGCCGTCACAATTTGACCGCCGCGCATACAAACATCTTTATCGATGCAGGTGCCCAACTGGCCCGATTTGATTGTACAAGCATTGCAACCGGGCGCCGGAGGGGGTGATGCAGCTGAATCTTTATCAAGCGTTTCCCTTCAGAGCGGATGTGGTGGCAGGGAGAGCGGGAACGAAGCGGCGCGTCTTCTTTGGCGGCTCGTCGAACGCATAGCACAACGACTTCGGGTCAACACCTGGCCAGGCAAAGTTGCCATGAGCGAGAGAAATGTCAAGCTTCTTGCCCTTAATGACAGCAGCAGTGAATTTCAGCTCCACCCCCCATGATGGAACGATCTTTAGTGCAAACCCCTTCTTATCTCCCTTTCTGCAGGCGTTGCCATCCGGGGCAGTGATCGCGTCGGCTCGAACCTCGATGTACGGCGCTTTCAGCAAGAAACCAGTCTCCACGCCTTTTCCAAGAACAGATGCTTCGAGGTTGACCGACGGTACAACGTAAGCTTGGAATTTTACGGAGGCACGTGCCTGAAACTCGAGTGGGTCGAATTCGACCTTTGGAACCCAGCCCGAGAACTTGTTCTTAGAGGGGTTGAGTAAGTCGGCTTCGATGACGGCTTTATCAGAGATCGTCGCCGTTGCTCCGGTCTTGGCCATGATGCTCAGTTCTGCTGCCGTGAACTCCCAGCCCAACTCAGCAACGAAGTGAGGGCCGAGCGACAAGATACCCCCTGGAATCGAAACACCGCCGGGCAAAGAGGATTTGATCAGTCGAATCCTGTCCTCGGCCTTCGTTTCCTTCTTCGTTTTCAGGTCATTCCCGCTAATAAGCGTCACGGCCGCTCGGATTTTGAGGCCCTTCGGGGAAGCCTTGAACTTTGCACCCACAGGAACGAAGTACTTTTGCTTGATCTTGAACTCGAAATTCAGCTTCCCTCGGGTATTACAAGGGTTGCACTGTATCTCTCCGAAAACAGGCCCTATTTTGGCTTTCCCCTTGAAGCGGAAATCGACACCAAGGTCAATGGATGTGGACTTGGAGATATCTCGCTTGGAGACGGCCTGGGAGGTGGACTCCGGGATCCCAATATTACCTACCTGTATCTCGTATGAATGGGCAAGGTCCTTCCACGACCCAGTCGAGACATTGAGAGTGGCGATATTTCCTGGCTCATCGTAATGGAGGGAGTATACCTTGTAAGGAACCCGATACTTGTTGTCACCGCAGTCGCCCTTGCTGGCGACCATGACGAAGGTGTGGTTGTCGGCGCCATTGACCCAGTCCCAGACCCGTTTCGCGTACTCAAATGTCTGATCATCCTCAAAGGCGATGGTCAACTTCTCGGGTTCGCATTTCACAGACTTCAGCATGCCATGAAAGCGTTCCATCGACAGAATATTCTCCGAATCCCCGGGCATCATGACGGTGAAGTTGCCGAGAATTACGTCAACGCCATCTGAACGGATTAGACATGTGCTTGTTGTGATGTAAAGTATGAGATTTACCTTGGGCTCCCCACAGAAAGGTTTCGGTTGATCGTAAGTCAAAGGCATTCATATCACGCCTGCGGAGGTCCCTCGTCTCGAGCGGATAAAGGTCCCATGGTTTGATCTCTTCAAGTTCAACTGCATTGCCAAAGACAACGAGAAAAGCAACCGCAAAAACGGAAAGCAAATTGAGAACTGCCATGGTTGGGAGTGCAATATTCGCCACGACAGCGATCCAAGGGATTCGATGAAAAGAGAATCAAGACAACCATATTGGACAGTGACGGCATTCAAATAATAGAAAAGGACTCATCGCTTCATTGGAAGTCCTTGAATTTCGCGGTGACATCTTAGTTCCGATCAACTTTGTGATTCTAACCTGCGTTAGATCTCGTATCCTATGTCAGGAGAGAGAGGCGGCCTGGATACCAAAGCCATAGAAATTCTCATAGAGCCCACGTGTATCCAGTCTCGCAAAGAATCTTATTTCCAAGCAACATTGTGATTCTAACAGACGCGAGATCTCGTATCCCAATGGCAGGAGAGTAAGGCAGCTGGGATGCTAACGCTATGGGTATCCTCAGAACAACTTTATGATTCTAACATGCGCCAAACCTCGTATTCTATGTCAGGAGAGAGAGGCGGCCTGGATACCAACGCCATAGAAATTCTTAGAGAGCCCACGTGTATCCAGTCTCGCAACAGAATCTTACTTTCAATCAACTTTGTGATTATAACAGAAGCGAGGTATCGTATCCTGATGGCAGGAGAGTGGGGGAGCTTGGATGCTAACGCTATGGAAATCCTCAGAACAACTTTGTGATTCTAACATGCGCTAGACCTCGTATCCTGTCCCAGAAGAGTGAGGCAGCCTGGATGTCACCACCATAGAAACCCTTAGAGAGCCCACGTGTATCCAAGCTCTTCCTGCAGCTACTGCTGTTCTTGTGTCTGGGTGCTGTGCCCATTATTGCAGGACTGGTAGTCTTGTACCTACAAGCATTTAAGGTGCTTCATATCACGAGGTCACTAGAAGCGAAGTGTGGCTCGAGGAGGATGTTCGGAGATCAGAGCGTCCAGGTTCGGTAATGCGTAGTCCACTGTACGAAGGAATAATAGTGGTGCTGTGCCTTTTGATATTTGTATGTACCAAGCCTTGCCCTGTTAAGTGTTAACTGTCTGGCTTGTTGCGTGCTTCGGCTCGTATTGATCGACTTTGGGGGACAGGATGGACGGGGTCCACATCGGATTCTGACCAGCACCTAGCAGACTCAATGATAATTGATGAACCCCAGATTGGAACCGGACAAATGTTACATATTATCGGTAGTGTAAGTTGAGGCTCTGTTGTAAGTTGTAAGTTGTAAGTGTCGTTAGTCGTGGTGTCTGGTTTGGCCCTCTGCTACGGAATAATTCCTCTCTTAATTAATTAATTATCACCTATCAGATTGCGTGCTTTTCATCGACAGGGATTAGACGTCAAAACCCAACACATGCTCTCTCTCGTTATATCCTATGCAATTTCAGAGTGCATCTGTAGTGTATCAAGGACTTACATATTACCCAATTCACATCGAACGCATCAGTCATCACAATGGAGGTCGTAAAAGAGCTGGAAGAGGATGGGAAGGGGGTGGAAAGAGTTGTTAAAGATCTCTCTGCTGGAGCTGTAGGCGGAATGGCCCAGGTTTTGCTAGGACAACCTTTGGGTATGTTCAACAGACTTTTTGCGAACATCGACCAAGACTAATCCGCAGCAGACATTGTGAAAGTCCGATTACAGACAAGACCGGAATACACGGGCGCATTGCAATGCGCCCGCAGTGTTTGGAAAAATGAAGGCCCCTTGGCCTTTTACAAGGGAACCTTGACCCCTCTGGTTGGCATTGGAGCATGTGTAAGTATTATGGACAGAGTCCCATGCAAGATGTGACGCCTCGGGGCTCTTCTTTTCTTGCACCAGATCGATATCTTTCTCTCCTGCAAGACCTAGACGCGCTAACAAACCGCAGGTGTCCATTCAATTCGGTGCATTCCACTACGCTCGGCGCATCTTCGAGTCTCGGAATATCCAAAACTCGTCAAGGAAGGACGGCAGCCTTTCTTATCCACAGTACTTTCTTTCAGGCGCATTTGCCGGTGTTGCAAACAGCGTTATCTCAGGGCCCATTGAGCATGTTCGTATCCGGCTGCAGACCCAGCCACATGGAGCCGCACGCCTCTACTCCGGTCCTGTTGACTGCGTTCGCAAGCTCTCCTCCCATGGAGGCATCCTAGGAGGACTGTATCGGGGCGAAGCGGTGACTATTTTACGGGAAGCACAGGCCTACGGCTTTTGGTTTCTCTCTTTCGAGTATCTCATGAACGCGGACGCGAAACGTAATCGGATTGCACGGGAGGATATCTCCGCGCCAAAGGTCGCCTTCTATGGAGGCCTGGCTGGAGAGGCTTTATGGCTGAGCAGTTATCCATTCGATGTTGTGAAAAGCAAGATGCAAACGGATGGGTTCGGCGACGCAAAGCGATACAAGAACATGAGAGACTGCTTCGCGCAGACCTGGCGCCACGAAGGGTGGAGAGGGTTTTGGAAAGGCATAACGCCGACGCTGGTGAGAGCAATGCCTGTCAGTGCTGGGACATTTGCAGTGTAAGTTGTCACGATTTCGTTGACATTTCTTCCTTCTCCCCTTGTATCCATTCACTGGCTGACCCGGAGGAACAGGGTGGAGATGACTATGAGGTTGCTAGGATGATCACGGGCGCGATTCGGTTTCTATGTGCTTGGGCGGGACACATTGCTATTTATGTCGACCGTTAATAAATCCACCTTCGGCAAACGTCGATTCGTGGCCGATCGGGCATATCACGATCGTCGAGATCCTCCCGGCCTCCCTGGTTAAGTCTGACTTTATAGCCAGCAGAGACCTTTCAGCATACTAGGATCCTCATAGATATAGAGAGTCATAATAGATGCTTTTGTCAAGCCTACACTCTGAGACATCCGTCTTGGTATTAGTCTAAGCGGTTAGGCACCCTGCGATCCAGGGCTTGATCATGATGTCCTAAACATTCCATAAATAGAACTAAGAAGAACTGAGAAGTCGTAATATGCCTAACTTCCAAGCATTTAAGTTGGGACAAATGCTCGAAAGTACTGTCATTGGCCATCAAATAACCATTCCATTTAACGTGAACACAAATATACTCTACTAGTGATGACTTGGCAGGCAGTATCGAATGTTAAAGTTAAAAGGATCTTCACAGGGATCGGATCATCGTCCTTTGCCAAAAAAGCCGCCACCGTCGGCTGGCGCCTGCTCCCCAACATCAACTTCCCTGGCGCACTCACCGAAATATACTATTTACTTACCTCTGGAACCCACACTGAAAGTTTTAAGTTCTGGCCCTGCCGTTCTAGTTCCTGGACGCCTAACTTCTAGTGCCGCGTTGACATCCGGATGGCCGATAAATACCCGTCGAGACGTTTCTATTAAACCCAATCTCATCCTACGCCCACTTCCACTACTGCTACCTACATTCATCATCCCATTTCTCAACGTTCCCGACGCAATGGCCGCCGAGAGTGAGAAACGTAAGCGACCTGAAAATGGTTCTGCTGCCAGTAGCAAAAAGGATTCCATAGAGGTTGGCCATCCACGTCCTTTCCAGTTCAGCCTCAGTTTTAGTGTTCGCCGGAGACGGCCAATTGCAGCTTCCGTCGAGAATATGGACTCCAAATGCGCGGATAAATATATGTATGACTGCCCTGCTAACGTGGTGTTTAGGATGGTTCTAAAAAGAAACGAAAGCTGTGGCGTGTTCCAAAGGACAATCGTGGCAACGTTTCCCACTCGCGCTCTACCATTGAACCGGGAGACGCTGGTATCTGGGCAACCTGTACTATGGACAAAGAAGTGAAAAGCCAGCACGAACTTCTGGACCTGTTCGAAGAGGTACGGCCCCTTCTTTAGAACAACATGTTGTATCCTCTTGCAATCAAGCTCCTGATGTGTCGGTTGTTGACTGTCAAGATGAAAGCTAATGACTTTGAGCAGTACGCTGAAATTCTATACGGAACAAAAACGGGCTCATCAAAGGAGGGACCCGTGGTGTCCGATCAAGAAAACGCTAAGGATGGGGCTCCTGTTGACATTGAGGCCGAAATCAACGAGGAACTGGCTGGAATGAAAACAAAGAAGCATGACTCGATGTTTACAATAGTGAAAACGGGAATTCAGTGTGGTAAGTGGCTGCACCATCCTCCCAGTGCCCAAGGGCCGCGGAGTTCCATTGAACCTAGTCACTGAACTCCAATGTCATTTATTTTAGTGATATTCATCAAAACGAAGCCTCCGATTGACCCCGTGATCCTTGTTCACAGGGTCTGCAAAGATGCATTCAACCAGGAAAGGGATAAGAGAGTCAGATTTGTCAAGCGACTTGTTCCAATAACGAAATTCGCGAAGGCGTACGAACCTGACTTGGTAAGCCTGGCAGAGGACGTTCTACGGCCACACTTCGGGGAAGGCACGGAATCAAAGAAGGTTCGTTTATATTCTCCTCAACGCCATTCTCCCAAGACCTCGACATTCTCAACGTGATCCCGAGCTTTCGCAACAGCTCCTTGTCCCATAGTCCTGACCATCGTTATGCAGTTCGCCATCCAACCGAGTATTCGGAACAATGCAGGACGAGAGTTGAATCGGGCCAATATCATCCGCCTGGTAGCCGATGCTGTGGAGACTATGGGCTCGCATAAGGTTGATCTCACAGGCTTCGACTTGCTTATTCTAGTGGAGGTCTACAAGGTGAGCCACTGCCAGCCACACAGGAACCTTGGGCCATGATACGGAATATTAACTTATGAATTAGAACGTGGTTGGGATGAGTGTCGTGACAAGCGACTTCCGCCGCTTCAAGCGATTCAATCTGGACGAGCTATATAACCCCACGGAGTTGGAAAAGGCCAGGTCGAAGGTGGAATGAATTGGGGTCAGTACATCACTAAAGATACGTCGATGGTGGGAGACCGCTTATGAATAGCGTTGGCTTCGCGGGCTATCCCGATTCAATGTTTGATTAATAATTGAAGGGCCAAATGACTTGATCAAATCAGACACCTATGTGATACTGTGTAAAGAAATGCCTGCAGCGATACGGGGCTCTGCTTTAGGCTTGACTATCAGAGATCCGGGTGGCCGACGTAACGAAAATGAATTTTCTTCCTTTTATACGATGGGTGAGTACGGTACTTTCTCAAGCATCGTGGGGGGTTGGGGTCCATCGTCTGTGTGTTCTGGGTACGCATTATTGGGATGTGGCCAGGAAAGATGGTTCCAGCCTCATTCTAGACATCTGCGTTTATATTGATTCTACCGCGAATTCATGTCATCACGACGCACCAGCGCAAGATCAGGCGTTTTAGGTTACACCCAACGCGGGTCATCGAACCGCGCGGTGCTAGGGATGCATAATACTTTGTAGGTGGCATGAGAACCGAGACCGGAGTAATTACAGGTATCCCAATTGGTACTACCTATTCCGTCCTCCGGCTGTCCTCGATCGTTATCAACATCCGTTCGTCGATCATTTTCATCAACTCCCATGAAGGCCTGTCGCAACGCGGGTGTGTACTCGTACTTCGTGTCATGTTCCATTCCAGGTGACTAGATCAGATAATAATGCAGTCAAACGTGCCGCAAATGCGTACTGGACCACCAGAACCAGCGAAAAACACCAATCTTCTTGAGTCCTTTGTCTTATTACGTTTTGAGTCTTGAGTCCTGAGTTTTAAGTCTTGACGAATTCTAGTCAGTATCCATTATTCACCAACTGGGGCTTGCTTTTTAACATTTGACAGGGTCGCGGACTTAGGGTTCACCGATCGCCGGACGCCTCCTCGTGTGCTGGTCCGAATTCGAACAGGCAAATGTTCCAGAAAGCGAGAAAGGAGATTAGCAGCTTAGCACGTCTAGGCCGCCAGCCGGGCTCTCTCGTTCTCTCGCTCTGGCCGTCTGACCGTCTGACCGCTCATCGCTGATCGCTGACGTCGTTGGCTTCGCTTCACCTTCACCCTCTCTCGCTTTCCCTTGTCTATGGTGATACGCCATAGTTCTGGTTTTGCTTCTGCCGGTGCTACTTTTAGGCAGCCTCGACAGGATCATTTATCCATTTATGCAAGCTAAACACCTAACACGACAGCACCATGCCGAACGATTTGAAAGTTGAAACCCGCCCGAGTTTCGACTTGCGAGTGGGGGCGGGATGGAGGAGTTGTTGTGCATCTTGCATCGGATTTCAAGTATCCACCAAGGAATGCTTCCATAATACGGAATGCGGCTCATTACTTACCAGGTATTAGGTATTCAAGCCTCCAAGTATTAACAAACAAAATACGACCAAAGCCGAAGGTAATCTTTCAGGCCCTTGAATGGACTCATGTCCCCCTCCCGAGTTCTGAAGTTCTAAGTCCTACATACAGTACATAGTACTAAGTCCTGGCGGCTGGCAAGTGGCAAGCCGTCGAACACCGGGACCTACGCCGCTAAAAGCTGGCCCTGGTGCTGATCATCAACTAGGTACCTACAGACTCTAGCCGCTAACGGCCGGGCGAGTAGGTGGTTTCATTCGCCGTATTATTACAGCAACCAAATAGGCGTTCACGGCTCATGCAGCGCGGGTCGGTCAGGCCTCGCTTCCCGGACATTTTATGACGACTGTCAGATGTTTCAACTTTCAACGTTGTACATGCACGGGACAGTGGGCCTTAGCCACGTTAGCCTGCAAGTCTGGTATGCTGAAATCTGAATTGCTGATGCGCCTCTCATAATCGTATTATCTCTTGGACTTGCACTGTTTCGCTTGCTTCCCTGTGGGCTAGGAACTAGTGGCTTGAGGCGTAGGACTTGAGACTTGAGACTGGACCCAATGAGACCTGAAGTCTGAATGACCTGTCCGAGGATCAAGTTCCGGTGTTTGACCCTCTCATCTCAGCCCAACAAAGGTCGCCTACGCCTACGGCGATCCCGAGTGAGTGGACTTCGGAACCGTACCTAGCTTCTCAAGTTGGCTTATAATTCCCAGTTACCAAGAGGCAATATCACAATGTGTGTTGGGTTCCGATGTGGTAGGCTGGTTCGTACTTTTGTATCGCACTAGCCTCGCTTCTGCTTGCTTTGGGCGTACATATTCCTCCATTTCCACCAGCCGGAATGACTCTAGTCGGACCTTCGCAAGGTCCATCCCCCGAAATCAACGGGTGTCGACGGGCATCAGACATATGGAGTGCTGGGGCTGCATATACCCTTTTACAGCTTACGAATATAGGGCGTATTGAATGACCGTACTATCCCCCTATCCGGTCATTACTCCAGCACCCATACCAAGGATCGTATACTATCAAACTTCATGATATGCTCAGCCCATCGAAAGAGGGCCTCTCTCGAAAGCAATCCCGCATCCACTCAAGGTCTCCTACACGGAGGAACACCCCGTCCTTCCCACTACATACAACTTCCTGACTGACCTACCGGCTAGCATAATTCCGAAGGGCTTATGTATGGCCATACTGGCGTCTCCTCGGCTTGAGACTTCACCTCATCAAGCCACCACCAACAATGGGGATCTACTGGAAACTTCCATTGCTATTTATGTATTGTTCCTTTCACCCCCTACCGAGAAATTCTGTCCATTAAAGGAAGTTGCCTGGAACACAGCGCTCTTCCGTATGCTCCACCATGAATTTCATTCACAGCAGATGATGCGGTCCATACTGTAATCCACCTACGTGCAGCCCCGGAATGACCCAAACCCCTTACTCGTATATAAATGGTAGCATACTATCCTTACAGCCCAATCTGGTAGCAGGCTTTTCGCCTATTTCGAGTTGATATCTTGTCATCCTTCCCTCTATTTTCTTTCGCCTTGATCATAAGATAACGTTTCGGTTCTCAGCGCCAATATCAGAAGATGAGCCCGGGAGGATTGCATTTTGAGTTCCTGCCAATGTCGTCTATTTGATTATATTCCATACCTACCGTTTGTGTCTGTTTTTCAAGAACCCTTTATCCTCGCGGGATGGTGTTGTAGGGATGCAACCTCAGGACCATACGGAGATTCAATCCCGACAAGAGCCTTCCTTCTTGAATCCTCAGGAATACACATTGATCCAGAGCCTTCTCGATCCCATACTACGACGATCCAACCTGTCGTTGGCACGAATCGAGCCTCTGTCTCTGTCCCTTTATCCTGTTTATGTCGCTCGCCTCAGCAATGGGTCTAACCTTCTTGTCAAGTTTGGCCCAGCACCTTCGGCACGGCTTCTGCGGTTGGAAAAGCGAGGTTTAGAAAACGAGATTCTTGCTCTCCGAGCGATCATTTCTCAGTCAACTCTTGCAGTCCCAAGGATATCTGGACCAGATGAAATGCTCACCATCAGCCCGACTTTTCCCATGCCCCTATCGTCATTGACGCATACCATCCTGACGTGCCCATCAGGGACTCCTCTGCCGTCACTCTTCCCTCCTGGGATGTCCCGATGTCAGATCCCCACTCCCGGAATGTTGATCCAAGGTCTCTCACCGACGTTCTTAGCGACGCTGTACAGAACATTAGGAGCCGCTTTCCGAGAACTTGTCCAGGTTCATCCGGAAGACCCGGGGATATGGGGATCAATACCTTCGCGACGAGGTTCCGCTACCACCTTGGCCGCCAAAGGGCCCAGTGGGTCAGACGGCGCCGGGTCGAACACTTCATGGCAGGCCGCCTTTCTTTCTATGATGGAAGCCTCGCTGCGAGATGCTGAAGATATGCTTGTCAGCATCCCATACGATGCGATCCGTGTACAAATCGCGCAACATTCATCTTCACTAGAGTCATTCCGAGAACCTTCTGCGCTTGTTCCTCTGGATGTCCTAGACGCAGCAAATGTTATGGTCGACGAAAGGACTGGCGAAGTTGTGGGCTTGTCCGGGCTTGGACCTTGCGTCTGGGGTGACATTCGAGTGGGGCATTGGGTCGCGGAATGGGAGAACTTGACCGAATTCTGGGAAGGCTTCGGTACCCTACCGAAAAACGAAAGAGATGGGAAAGAAGGAGTCCGGTATTTGTTGTGAGCGCAACTCACGATCGTATTGATGCAGTTCCGTATGCTAACCGAACATAATAGGTATACCGTATACCGGTCATTGACTGCCATAAACAGGCACTATTATCGTCCGGATGAGGGCGGCGATGAACTTGATCCCCGAAGGACATTGACCTGGGCATTGAACCAGCTTGCTGCATTGACCTAAAATACTCAGCGTAGTAATCTGTACAGTCACAAATAGGTATGCTGTTTTAGAAGGGAGAAGAGGACATGGCAAGTCGTTTCTCCTTCCGAGTACAGCACGAAAAGAATCAGAGAATTCGTTCTCGTTAAGGATGAACTTGCACATATGCACTTGAGAAACTAGTGCATGGCGTTAAAGGGGACCAACTCATGGGCAGAATTCAATAGATCGCAAAGGGACCCGGATTACTAGAGTCTAGGAAGGAGGGACGTGAATACCATACTCTGTAATTAGTGCTCTGGCAGCACTGAGCAAACTGTCGGTTCCAATAAGGGATAAGCATCGTGGGTCGTATTAGAAATTTACGAATTTGGGAACGATAGTCGCGGACAATGGCACAAAGATAACGGGATCCTTGAAATTTCACGCTGATCAAATTGAACGGCAAATGCCCGTCGAAAACACTCTGATCTTCACTCCTTCGGGGTCCGAGCGACCCCCAGGGATAGGCGAGATGGACGAACAATATACCTACCATGGCCAAAAAATTTTGGTAGGGGTCCTTCTTTGCACGTTGAATTCTCGACGCTTAGTTAGTGAGTGGATGGGTTGGACCACCCTGCAAGTCATGTGTACTCACTGTACTTAAAGAATGGTCTTGTAATACTCCTAACTCCGATGGTAATATTGCAGAGGATGCTCCCCGTACTCCGTGATACTACTACTTAAACTAGGGAGTAGCCCGAGCAGGCATTGGCGAGATGTTACATCTTCGGATCTTCTGTTCCTAACCTGTCGACTGTCCAGGCTCGCAGCTGACGAAGCCGAAAACCCGAATCTATTCCTACCTGGTAAGCAGTAGCTTACACTCGAGATGTAAGGTAGAATTATGTCAAAAGAGTCAAAGATCGCAGGTTGATTTGTTTTCAGTTTTCGGGCATACTCCATATTACCCTCGCAGAGCAGCAGTATTTAAGAACATCTACTACCTGCTTGCACTGTCATGCAGCGATGCACGATTTGGTCTCCGCCTTGCTCTTCGGCTTTGTATTGGCACAGAAGCGAAAAGAAAGTTGAGTTTGTTAGCGAAGTAAGAAAGTGTAGTTGGAATATTAGGTGGGATATTAGGTGGAACATATCTAAGCCCTGAACTTTTACGAGGCGCCCATATTCTTTGCACGACTCTTTTATATCTCTTCTCGGTGAGCCTAGCCGATGATAAGTCGACCATCGAGACTTGGTGGACGTACTGATGGACGTACTGGTCAAACAGGGCAGAGCTGGCCTTTGGAATCGTCAATCCATAACTCGCTACCAACGCATCGTCTGCAGTGGAATACTCCGTCCGGGTCAACCTTTTGTTTGAAACCTAAGAGTCGCTTGTAGTTGGTTCCCCAGAACGCGTACTGCCAGTTTGCAGTATCAGGATCAGCTTCATTTCCATAAGTCCCACCATCTGGGCTAAGAGAGCGGAGCGAGGCCCCGAATCGGAGACCATCCTGCTTCTTTTGCACCGTCTCCTCCGGATCGTCCCATTGCAGCTCGGACGCCGGTCTCATCACCGCCGTCCGCCATGCTGGGTTGACAGCATTCCCACCCCCTCGGATGTATGGTGGGTTCGCCGTCCCAGCTCCAGCGATCAGGTCGTTCAAATACCACACCGATGGATCAATGGATCCACGGAGAGCATCCTCTAACCCAGGCTTTGCCACATCCTCGGCACTCCACAGCCATGACACGATTAGCTTACCCATCCCAATGCCCGGGAACGTATCGCGTCGATTCAGTGTCAATTTCCGAGCTTCCGGTGCAAAGTCGGGCGATGTCCGAAATCCCCTGAAATTCGAATACCAGGAATAAGTTCCCGAGGGTGTACTGTCCGTCGATCTCCGCCTCCTTTGCGTTGGGTTGGAACTTTCAACCACCGAGTTGAGGTTGAGTTTCGGGTGCAAAATCGGCTCGAGGAGGTCTTTTAATTCGAATGACGATATCGCTCCAGGCATACTGGCGGACAAGTATAGGTAGGGATATCGTCCAGGATAGCCGCTGAGATAGCCCCCAACACCCGCTTCTGCGAGAGCTGGCCATTTTGTATGCAATCGCACAATGTTATCCCAGCCAACGATATACCCGGACCATGTCGCAACTGGGACGCTTGGTATCGCTTTGAGTGTATACGTTAGGACAGCAGCGAAGGTGCTTCCGCCACCCTGTGAACGTAAGTAATTGAGCCTAAGACGTATGGGCTTCTCAGTGACTTACCCCTCGGAGAGCCCAGAATAAGTCTTCATTCTGACATTCATTTGCTATGACGACGCGACCGTCAGCAGTCACCGCTTCCAGTTCCAGCACCATATCGGCTCCCATTCCGTACTTTGGACTGAGAGAGCTGTGACCCCCTCCGCCAATGTAGCCCCCCACGCTGACAGTGTCACTGGCACCGCCAACGAGCATCAGGTCACGTTCGTCAGCTGCTTCGTAGAGCTCCCCCCATTGGCTGCCGGCCCCGACGGTGATTGCTGGCCCCTTGATGGGGTTACAATGTTGAGGTGTGAAAGACTCCTCAAACCATACTTGGCTCTTAAGATCACGTGTCCAAATTGACAGCGAGTTTGGCTGCACCGATCTTCCTAGAAAGCAATGTCCAGAACTCTTGATATTCAGCCTAATGTTTTTGGTCCGCGCGAAGTCCACACCGGCTTTCACATGTTTCGCCGTCTTTGCCGCGATGACATATATTGGATATCCAGCCGTGCTACACGACGCATTTATATTGGGCATGCAGCTGAAGTCATTATAGTTCTGCCACATAGTGCTCGTCGGATGATTCGAATGCCAATCTGTATCTTGCCAACCAGCAAGGATCCGATCGCATTCAGCCGGATCATAGGAAGACTGATCTGGGTGGCATGGAGCTGCCGGGGCAGATGGCCTCAGAAGATTTCCTTCCACCTTGTCGTTGAGATCTTCCCAGTCGGTTTGAGAAGGCCACTCTTGAGAGCCAGGTAGAACCTTGCACTGCGGTGCTGCAGAGGAGAGCGGTGAGAAGATGCAAAAGAGGAAGAGTTGGAACACCTGCGTTGGAAGCATGCTGAGGAAAACAAATTATGATTAGCGTGTGGAAACTGGGTGAGGATTTGGAGGATCCATTGCATTATGTATCTTGTGTTCCGATTGACAGAGCTCTCAATTCAAACCGGCTGGCTGATGGGATTGCTTGTGGGTCTCTTAGCCAAATGTGCTTCACCAGGCTAAAATGAAGCCTTTGATTGCAGCCAGGCTTCCCGTGGACCAGATCGGTGGGTTTTGATTGCCATAGCATGGAAAATGGCAGCCACAGACCTGGAAGCGAAAACCCCAGGGTGATATCAGCAAAGCTTGATATCAAATAAGCTCCCGGTCAATTTTGCTTTGCCGGATATGCAGGGTAGCAATATTCGGTCTCTCCAGTCGGACATTTCGAAATCGAGGTGCCTTTCCCAAAGGAGACGCTTGCCCCAGCACAGGTAGCAACAACCTTGCCGCATCTACGATCCATTGAAGGATTGCATGCGGAAGGAGAGGAGCTGGCGGAGGCTCTACCCGTAAGGGAAGCCTGATGCTGAGATTAACTCTACCAGATCTTTCGGATATCGGCATGGTAGGGAGCTGACCGATATCCATCCGTCAAGCGGAAACGAGATCGTATTTCGAAATGACACACAGTACGAATATATAGCCCATCCTTGAAAGTAATAGAGTCGAACAAGGCTCGTGCATCTAGGATTCTCCTATCTTTTTCGGTAGGTCATCGAGCCTGCCTTTGACAACAACAAGAAACTCGCGGGCTTGGTACGGTAGACTGAGTAGGGAGGTCGAAGAAAGTTCGAGGAATTGAGTAAAGCATCAAAGAGCAAAAAATAGTAAGTTTTAACAGCGAGAGCCCCATAAAGGTGGATAGAACTATAGGTATACTCTTATGCCCGGACAAATTCACTCGGAATGTCAGCCAAATGCATTGCCATCGTCTAGCGGATACGAAATACGAACGCGCAGGACTTGGTATAAATGAAAAGTTTCGGATCTAAGGAGAATAGGACTCAAAAACGACAACCGAAATAGAAGAACTTTTCTTACTCATCCTTTTCTTCCCACAGTCTGAACCGAATACAAGCCAGGGGAGAATCCAACGAAATGGTTCCAGGATACGATATTGGCCAAATGGTGAGAGGGTAACAGGGAGGCAGTGTGTTCGAGGTTGGTGGAGATACGCCTCGGTGTGATTGTACTCCGGGGCTTCTATTGGGAATGTCTACTTGACCAGATATTTAATTTAAAAACCATATCGGTATTCCGTATCTGTACCGCATTCGTTTAGCTAGGAGACTGGAATAGTGACGGTGGGTCGACGAATCCAATGAAGTGGGGACGCGAAGTTGGGTTGGGGTCGAAGCCGAGGCAGATGAGAGATGACTGCTCAGTGAGCAACGGCAGGCGGAGTAGGATTCCTGTGGAGACATTCTTTGCCCAGCTTTTAAATAGCTCGGAAGCCAGGCAGGATTGAGGAATATGAAGTCGAGGTACATGAAGTCTACACAAGTACCTACGCGGGTTACTTTCTTCATGACACTTCTCCGGCGAGAGATACCGCTGGAGCTCCAGGTCGATTTGCAAAATGCATCTCGTGAGCTCATGGCTTCGGGCATTGTTCCCTCAACTGGTCATCCCCCGAGAGAGCTTCGCCGACGGCCATTTATTGGCTCTTGCATCTTTTATATACTTGGTACTTACATAGTTATCCTTTTGTCGTTTGCTTTGATAGGCGCTCTCTACACGGCGTCATCAGTACCGATACTTAGATGGACGACGATACAGTACCGTCGGAATCACTGAAGGAGAAGTGGCGTTGTGTGGTTTACGATAGGTAATGGTAAGTATTTTCCAGTACTTGCTACAATTCTTTTCCTTTTTTATATCGTTAGTATCAGTATCTTGTGTTTAGTTGCCCTTTGACTCTTTTCCATGTCTAGATCCTGCATCGCTTCGTTTCAAATCCTTCATTTGTACTTGGACTCCAATCCTAACCTGGCTGTCACGTGCATGTTTGGTTCGGAGAACTACTTGGCATTATTAAACCGCCTTTCATTAGATTATTTTATGCCTATTGCCTCTCCTGGGCTGCTGGGCATCAGTATACGCCTCTTTCATTCATTGGATGATGTTTTATGTGGCGTTCCGGTGATAGAGCCACCCTGGTGGAGTCTAATCTAGGGAAACGAGAGAGATGGGCAATTGGCCACCTACTTCCTACGGTCGGGAGTAACAATTCATCTAACAAAGGATTGTCTAAACTCCTTTGTTGTTTGACCCGTACAGTACACATATTCGGCGCTGCACTTCGCGTCTTATGTACCGGCTGATCCTTCCTTGAGGATCAAGGACGAGTCCGAGGGAACTTGTGACCGAAAGCGATCCGTTTGACCGGATGTGATAGTCCCGGTGCTACGACAACGGCTTTAAACTCACAAAACAAGGAATATGAACCGTGAGCCGGGGAATCCGATACGAGAGAACGAGAAACATTCCCGTCGTAGACGAAGTCTGTCGCCCCCGTCAGGAACACCGTGTCGTGTGCGACAAAAGTCCATGCCCCAAGGGCAAACGCCGCACGCTAATATTCGATGTGTGGAAGTAGTTCAAGAGGAGCCTCGGAATCTCGCCATGGTTGTCGCAAAAGGCTGCAATTGAATGCAATGGCTTCTCACGACGGCTTGTCTCCAAGTTAAGAGGCGTCCAAATCATGAGACGTGATTCAACGAAAGCGATATGCGAAGCCCTTGGCGACCGCGTGTTGGAAGCGGGGTTGCGCTGCAAGTAGGGAGAGTTGGTGAGATTATGGCGAGAGTTTGCGGGGGAGTCCAGGTGATCCCAGTTCGTCCCAGCATTTCCGACCAACGCCCAGAACGATCGGACCATCGCGAATGGAGAGAACGCTCCAGAACGACCAGGGCACAATATTTTACCCAGGGCTGGTCAGGACAAGAGGATTCCCTTTCAAGTCATTGTCAACTAAATTACATACTTATATCCATCGTGCACCTCGTCGATCACGTACAGTCTTACAAGAAACCTCAACCCCTCCTTTCGCTTTGTTCCTTTCCCCCTACGTTCCGTTGTTTATCTTCTTCCTAGTCTTCGTGGTCCAAGTCAATCATGGACAGCGGCGACCCCAAGACCGGCGTCGTTCATGACGACGCCGAGAAACACCTGGACTTTACTCCAGGAGAGGTTCCAGAGTTCGATACTGGCACTGAAAAGCGGCTTATGCGCAGAATTGACTGGAGGCTCTTGCCAATCCTCGGAGCATTGTATTCCATCTCTCTGATCGATAGGACAAACGTAGGCTTCCGGATTCGACTTTGTGATGCATAGCCGATCGTAGACTGACCATCCCTTCAGATTTCCAATGCACGTGTCGCTGGTATGGCAAAGGACCTCGGTCTCACCGTTGGAGACAGGTACGCCATTGCTTTGACCATGTTCTTCATCCCGTACTTCTTCTTCGAGGTCAGTCGTTATGTTACGTGGGCCCCTCCCCAAGGCGAAACTGATACGTTGATAGCTTCCGTCCAACATTGTCCTACGAAAAGTGGGCAGCGCCAATTGGCTCTCTTTCATTGCCTTCGCATGGGGCACGGTGATGCTTGGTCAAGGTTTTGTGAATAGCTGGCAGGCTCTTACTGCCTGTCGTACTCTGCTGGGATTTTTCGAAGCTGGTATGACATCGGGACTTTTTAGGAAGGGGAAACGTTGTTGACATGCTGCAGGATTCTTTCCCGGCTGCGTCTACCTCGCGACTTGTTGGTATATCCGATTTGAAGTCCAGAAACGGTAAGGAGAAAGTTTGCACCCTAAGTTCCCGATATTGACTAATCGCCCATCCAGTCTAGCCGCATTCTATCTCCTATCCGTATTTGTTGGTGGATTGGCCAGCATCCTTGCCTTTGGTTTGATGCAGATGGAAGGACTTAGTGGTATCAGGGGCTGGCGATGGATCTTCGTAAGATGCCACGGTCGGATAGGTTAATGGTTGCGAAAACGAGGCTAATGTTCCGCCAGATCATCGAAGGCCTCCTTACCCAGGTCGTCGCCATCCTTGCTTGGTTCCTCATCATTGACTTCCCCGACAAGGCGGAGCGGAAAGGATTCTTGAGCCCCGCCGAGGCGACCTTCATCGCTAACCGAATTGAGAGCGATCGAGGTGATTCCGTCCCGGATGAACTGACCTGGGGAAGGTTCTTCCATCACCTTGGAGACTGGAAACTCTGGACCTTGTAAGTTGATTGGGATTGCTATTGCGGGAACGGGACTGATCGCAACAGCTCACTCATGTTCGCCTCTGTAACCATGCCAGCGTATGCGTTCGCGTACTTTTCGCCCGTCATCATTGCCGTAGGTGATATGAAGTTGCTTCGCGCCCAACAGCTTTGCTGACCGTATTTTAGGGAATGGGATATTCTGGCGGTGAGGCGAATGCGTTGGCAGCACCCCCCGCCTGTGCTGCAGTATTCACTGCTTTCGGCTTCGCTTGGTTGGGGGATAAGTACCGAGTTCGAGCGCCCGTCATTGCGGCCCAGGCCATCATCACCATCATCGGACTGATGATCGTTGCTTACCACACGAACCACGGCGTTCGATACTTCGGCATCTTCCTCGGAGTGATGGGATGCCAGGGTAATATTCCCGCTATCCTTGCATATCAGTCGAACAACATCCGCTTGCAGTCGAAGAGATCCGTCGGAAGTGCGTTGCAGATTGGGTTTGGCGCTATCGGGGGCATCCTCGCGTCCACCACATTCATGGAGAAGGAGGCTCCATATTATCGAACCGGACTCTGGATCACAGCAGGGCTTCAGTTCTTCATCCTGGGGGCACTTGTCGCTTGCAGTGCCTATTTCCACCTGAAGAACAAGCAGCTTGACCTTGGAACATTGGCCAAGCCTATCGAGGGCCAGGTTGGATTCAAGTATACCCTTTGATTATCGCGAAGACGGGCCCGTTCTCAGTCTGTTCCTAGCTATACTTTGAAATTGCGAATTCTTTTGGCTGCTTTCCCGGACGATGCAGGTTTCTATCCCCATGAGTGCAGCCGCACAGCATTCGTGCAGACCGAGCTCGTTTGGGACGAAGCCCCTTGGTTCATGTGCTATTCACTCGCGGCAAGTCCATGAATCTTGTTATATAGGCACCGTAGATAATTACGCATACGTCTTTCCCCGAAGCAAGCCATTACAATACAGTGACATATCAGAACCAACCGTATTTGTGAGACTAGTAACATCTGGTAGGCAACCAGAGAGTAATTCTTCCTTTGTTCTCGTATGGCTCCTACACTCGTGTAAGATCCTGGACAAGGACATAATCTCAATTCTGTAGATTAATAAATATAGTTACGTAGGAAGGATTTATATTTCCTCTAATGAGTTCATGAGTAATGCGTATGGTCATGATTCCATCCCTATATTCCGAAATCCCAATGTGCTTCGCGTCTTCTTTAGACGCGGCATCCTAATCCTCACACCTCATTAAAGGAACTTGGCTTTGATTAATCCATCCACGATTGCACTTCAATATTCCTATCGATCGGCGCCCTATTCTACATCCCCTAACCTGGCCTCAGTCCTTACTATGTTGGATATTCAAGACTTCTCCGACGTCTTCAGCTTCAACCATCGATGCCACTATGCATCCGCACTGCAGAACGAGATCCATGAGAACCGACGCAAACTCCATGGGCAGCTCTTCATTGACCGCCTATTGGAGCTGCTAAACATCCCAAGTATTAATGCATTCTCAAAACCGAAAAGGGAGTTGCTAACGATGATCAGGTGCACACATCTACCCTCCCCGAACCAACGCTGAGTTACGCACTTTGCATGAGAGCATTACGTCCGCACCGATTCCCACGCACCACCAACTCTCCCTCCTCTTCTACCTCCTGCTGGACCTCACCAGCACTACTCCTAGCGAGGAATCAGACGCTACCCGATTCGCTCAGCGGTCCACCCTCCCTCGAAAGTATTATCTCGCGCTGCTTGGCCTCTGGTGTCTAGACCGTCTCGACTTCGTTCACGCCGTGGGCTACCTAACCGAGCCGTCCCTACAGCCCGTCTTTCACGAAGAAATCCTCGGGGTCTTGCTAGAGCATTGCGCTGAAGCGGAAGAGGAGAAGGGAGATCAGAAGGCCGGACTGAAAAAGCATGGCGGCCACAATCCTCCAGAAAGCCAACATCTGCGAGGTCTCCCCATGTCCTTCTACGTCGCGACCAACATGCGAATCACCAGCGATGACCTGGTGACTCGGTTTTTCCGCTACCGGTGCAGCATCAGCATTCCACGAGCTTTCTCCTTCATGCGCTCACAGCCTGTGGGCCCGCATCTCCAACGGGGGCTCCTCGAGCTCCTGATTCACGAAGCGCTGTCATCCGAGTCGACCCATAAAGATCGAGCGAATCGAGCGATGCAGTTGATCAACCTCCCCATGAATGAAGACGAGGATGGCTGGTTTGAGGAGTACCTTCTTCGAGGAAGGGGCCGATCGCTACATGGGGCGGCAGATACGGTAACAATGAGGAGGATGGGACTGGGAAAAGTGCGGGAGATTTTGAAAGAGCGGACATTAGGCAATCAAGGTGGCGGTGGACGGTGGGATCAGTTGCGGGAGGGGTTGCGGAGAGGCATTGGGGAGAACATGACGATTGATGAATACCGGCTACAATGAACCACGATACGTGGGGGAGTTTTTGGGGTTTGAGCCTTGGAATTCGATACCCGAGAGTGTGCATTTTACCACGAGATACCAACTTCTAACATTACACTTGTGCTATGCGCAGCGCTTCAACAGGCCAATAGGCCTTCCGAGACTCCGACGCTCTACGCTAAATGGAAAAGGATCTACAATAAAAGCCACCGGTCCGTCACTATTGACGGCGGACCATTGAACGCCGAGACTCCTGGATCGAGGCATAAGTGATCCGAGACACCTCGCTCGATATACCTGTAAGACCATCCCAAACTGCATCAGTCGACGTGCGTCCGGTAAACCTTCCCGGCACCCAGCTTCAATACCTCCGTCACGGAGCGCTTCGTCTTCCCCAACGCGCCTAGCTCCAGACTAGGCCTGCGAGCCAAAACGGTGCGTGGTAATGGCATCTTCATGCTACTTCCTTCGCTTCTCTCGCTCGTGCTTCTCCCCGCCTCGCTTATGCCGCTTCCCGGGGTACTCGTTGATGCGCCAGTGTCGCTCGCACTGACGCGCGGTGGTCGCTCGTCCTGCGCGCCGGCGGTGGGACTGTCCGCTGTGGCACTGGCGGTACCGGAGTCCCGCTTCTCCTTGGAGTACTCGCAGCCCAAGACGCCGGCACCGCCGAGTCCCCGAACAACTTCGTCGACGGCGTACACTTTGGTTTTCATGCCACGAACTCCCCATCCTCGGACATCTTTGTCTCCGTCATGCGCACTGATCCAGCTTCTGGCGCCTACACCGCGGATCACTTCCCAGCCACTTGGAGCGCCTGCCGAAACGATACCTCCTTTGTACCAGGGCACCTTGACGTCGTTGAAAGGGTGTATGAGGCAGGTTAAGGGGAGGGCTGCCAACGGCATCAGATGTGATGTTGCATATGCGCGCAGGAGAGGAGTCAGGTAGGACGAGAGGTGGTTCGAGCTCGCGGTCGGTAGGAAGCCATGAGGCGAGTAGAGCACCGAAAGGACGCGTTCGGTGGCGATTGTCGACGAGTGAAGCTGGAGGGAAGAAACTTGATGTGCCGAGGAGGCATACGCAGGTGGAAGTGGTGGGACGGGGGGCACGTCGGATAGCTGGCTGAACGAGATCGGGACCGATCGTTGAGATTGTGAGGTTGTTGGACGCGATGGGGACATCGGAAGCGAGGTAAGAGGGGACAGCGGAGCGTTGAGAGAATGCGCTGTCGACGGTCGGTGATATACCCCTGGGGATGGGGGGAATGACACCGACGATGGGGAAAATGGGACGGGGGTAGCACCAACAGAGGCGGAGAGGGTCGTCATAGACGGGGAGTGTGGAGGGGTGGGAAGGATACTATGATAGGTTGCCTTTTGCGTGGTGGACAACACGCTGCTCGGTGGTCGATAAGTGATGCCAACGGTATTGTGTACGCCGGTCATGTCTCTTTTCGAAGGCATGAAAGCCACCGTGACTTCGCCTGATTCCCCGGAAGGCGAGAACGAGGGGATCTCCAGGCGATATAGGGTGGCGGGTCGCGCTGGATTGTACTTCTGCAACGACTCAATTCGACCCGAATCGAAATGCTGCCAACTTCGAATCTTCCGCGCAGCCGCTGGAGCCGCGAGAATCGCCGATGTAATATGGGGCGACAGTTGGCACAAGGTCTCCTCATGACAATGGTCCGGTTTGTCTTGAGAGATGATGATCATATCGGGTTCCGGGAGCTCGGCGAGAGACGCAGTGGGAAAGGGAGGGACATGGTTGCAAGAGGAGAACCTGGAGGAGATGATGTCGGCCGAACCTGTTAACCAAGGATCGATCAGGATCGTGTAGCTGCCAGGGAACTGGCCCGGGTCGGAGAGGTCGTCGGAAGCGATTGGAGGTGCGAAGGTGAGGAGGAAGGAAGTGTCGCCGTTCAACGCCTTCACCGTAAGGGACATGGTAGCTCGAGGACACGGGAAATAAATGAAATAAATGCAGGTATTTGTCACGAAATCAGCGCCAACACTGTGGACGTGAAGGCAAAGGAGTCGACGGGTTCATAGATGATAGAGACTAAAGGGTGGGTCGGATCACCATGGGGGAGAAAGAAGCGGAATTCCTCCGATGGTGGATATAAGATACTAGAAGTGTTATCCGAAGTTAGGGAATCCAAAATGAACGAGAAGTTGAGGAGTAATAATAATAACCCATAATGGTGTATCCCGCAAATAATGTCCGATCCCAGATCACCAGATCCCAGATAAGAGGAAGAAACATGAACTGGGAACGAGGGGGAAATGAAATCTGTGTGCTCCGGACGTGGGAAGGGGGATCGACGACCATCACGCACCACTCACCGGTCATCACTCACTAGGCAAGCCAGAGAGACGGGCCACTCAGTGGTCAGTGGACGACAGTGATTGAACTAACTTCCGCCTCGACTTGGATAGTACGACTTTGGATCATCGCAATTGGAGGGAGAGAGTCGTAGAAGGTCGACAATGGAAGCGAGGAATTTCCTGGCAATCCCTGCTACATTGGAAAAGAAAAGTGAGGTGGATATTACACGTAATATTACTGTATGATGATATTGGAGAATTCAATAGTGATGGAGAGTAGGGAGTACAATAGCCATCCATTCTGTAATCTGTTTCCGCTTTACGGGATTGGGTGAGAGTGTATCGGTAATTACCTGTGCATATCCGTAGTTGTGTACATATTGATAGCACTGGTAGTGGAGTCGTCAGGCTGCGGTTATGCAAGACATAATAGTCTATGCAGACGAGAAAGCAAACCCAACACCGGCCGTGAGTGATATCGTCATAGAAATTTACCATTTCGTCGTCTATTCATGTCCTCCGAGTCCTTCGTGATCTCCGTCTATCCGACCCTCCCTCATATTTCATGGCTCGTGCCAAAATCTCGAACTCAGCCTTCCCTCTCGCTTGTCCGATGGCCTCGACGGTTCCAATGCATCAAGGCCAGCCATCCCTACCAATAGCTCCGGCCTGGGACAGATCCAGCCATCCCGACCTGACTCGAAGCTGGGTTGCTCTCCATGTCCTTTCCATGTCTCAACCGCGGTCCCGGCTCATCTTCCCTCGTCCCTTTCCGAAACCACAGCACGAGCCCAACCGGCTCAATTGTACTTGACCTAGGGAGAGAAGCACACCGTCAGCACGTTCGATTGCCTCGCAAGTCATCACCTAGCTCTGCGTCTTCTCGCCGCTTATCTCACATCCAAACCGACGCGTTTAAACTTGCCGCCCACCGCTCCGCATTTCGGGCACTTGACCCCTCGCCCTCGGGCCTGCTCCTCCACCCATACGTCCACGCACGCCGGACACACCCCGCAGATGCATTCCGTGCACGCGTATGCCTGCGATAGCGGTGCCAGACGGTGGCAGGCAGCGCAGTAAATCTCCACTACCCGAGAGCTCGGGTTGGTCTGCTGCTGGTAATGTGGCGAGAACCCGGAACCGGACATCATGAGCGAGACAGGGGGTTGAAGGGAAGGGTGGCCCGATGCGGAGCTGGTGGGATACGTGGGGCGCGAGACGGGCGACGAGGTGATGTGGGGATCGATGGGAGGGTTCGACTGCGAGAAGTGCGGCTGGATCTGCAGTTGCGAGGGGCTGAATCCGATGCCACTGAGATTCCCGTATTGCGACATAAATGCCGAATCACCGGCTGACCGCTCGAGCAACCCGTCAAGGTAACTGCTCCGTTGGCTGTGGGTGCCCCCGGTGCTGCCGCTCGACCCCGAGTAGCCGGGACCACTTCGTGGGCGGTAGCCGGAACTGCTACCCGTCTTACTCATCGCGATCCCCCCGGGACTACCGTCCCCGAGGCCGATGGACGATGGAAAGTGGAAGTTTCGCCCGGAGATACTTGAGTCCACCGATGATTCGACGGAAGGAAACGGCTGCAGATCGGACGTGTCTGGAGGTGGGGGTGTGAGCGTTCGTGCTAACGGCGAAGCGGCGTAACCACCGGAGTTTCGATTACCTGCAAGGTACGGTGGTGGAAGGGAGGATCGATCGTTGGAAACGTGGTTCGGTTGCGATTTCGTCGGGTGGGGCGACGAGGGTATCTAGGCCATAGGTGAGCTCGATGTTTGCTTCGCTTCGACATTCACCCTACCTCCGCTATCAAAGATAGGAGAGGTGGAAGGGATGGAGAGGGCACCCAAAACGAACCGGAGTGAGGTCTCTCCCATCTTCCTCGGTCGCACTGGCTGCAGCATCAATCAGATCTTCCCATCTCTTTCCCATCAGTTGGGCCATGCTCGAAGGTTCCGCACTGTACGCTTTCCTATCATAACTCATCCTCCGCGCGTGATCATTGCTTCTCTGCCTTTCGTGTTTGGCCTTACGAGCATTCTGGCCCACCGATGGCTTCCGCGGTCGGTTCGGTTTGACGGGTCGGCCGCTTGCGAAGGGAGGTAGCGTGGACGATCGACCTGCAGGTATGTGAGCTGGTTGCTTTTGCACGTAGCATGTATGCCTAGTTGGGACGAGGTACCGAACTCCCCCGCGCTCTCCTGTGGTTCGTATGTTAGTCGATACCGCGATGCAACAGAAATTGAGGCAGAGGGGACGGATACGGACCTGTTCCGAGTCCCAATCCGAATCCGGGCGATGATTGTGCAGCTGGGTTAGGGCAGCGGCAGCATGGGACGCCTGGAGAAGGGATCCGCGACGAAATTCCTCGGGGACGCGGGGAGGAGCGACCGCACCATACTCATCGCCAAACAAGGCATTCCTGTCAAGACCGTAACCTGGAGCTGGTGGATCAGCGACACATATGAAGGCTCAATCGAACCGGCGCAGTCAACTAGGTCGGCACATACCGGATGACAATGATGACGACGGAGCGGGGAGACCGTCGGCTTGGTGTAAATGAGGACGGTGCGATGGAGGGGTATTGACCATCAACAGAAAGCTCTCTTCGGTCGCTGGGAGTTTCGGGATGTAGTTATCGGGGTGGGCACGACGGATGTGCTCTTGCATGGACCGATATCGCTTCTCCTACAGCAGCGGTTGCATGTCAGCGATCAATTGAGGACGATGATGGAGTGACCAGGGACGAGAACGATCACGGACGGGGCGGGACACGAAGGAGAAGCAAGACATCTTGTCGCAATGGTTTGAACAGGGAGAGATAAGAGGAGGTTGTAGTGGTGGTGGCAGAGGCGAAGGAAGAGAGGGGGGAGTTGACTTACGCCCAGACACCTCTTGCGACAGCTTGAGCCATCGTGGTTCTTGAGAGGGCACACAACCTCCAAATTGGCGTCTGTGACGGAGAAGGAGCTGGTCAAAGCCGATCGGGGTGGCATTCCAAAAGCGGCATGTAGCCTGGACGGTGACGGGGAGGATGGGGAGGTAGGCAAGTCGTGGCCGTATAGTGATAGCAGTACTCAATAGAACCGAGTGGTGGCAGAGGAGGAGGTGGAGGTGGTGGAGGGAGTGGGAGGAGGAGGTGGAGCTGTAGCTGTCAGGAGGGTGTCACTCACTCAGTCACTGCAATAGCTGATGAGTCTAATCAATCAATGCGGGCGGGGGGAGGCGGGGGGAATTGGGATACCAATTAATACCAGGAGTCGCTCTAGTGAATCGAATAATACCTGACCTAGACGAATCCTCCGTAGTGTGTGTGCTGTGCAGTAGTGCCCTCTGTGTGGGGTGTTTGGCGGGTGTTTGGCGGGTGATGATGCAGGAACTACACAGAACGGAAGCTTGATGTTGCTTACGTGTTTACATAGTACTGTATAGAGTAGTTATTTACGAGTAGGACGGTACCTACTTACATCCAATTAGTACCCGTAAAAGCAATGGAGTGGGAGGATCGGCCTCTTTCACATATCACTTCAATTCGCCTTCCAAGTTCCACGGAACCAATTCAATGAATGAAAGATGAATTCCCCCTTGCGTTAGAGCTTCGATTGCTACCGACCTAAATTCGGATAGCTAGGTAGCTACTGTAACCTTCCATACTGGAACGGAGCGATGCTGTAATGATGCATATGGTATTATTAATACCGTATGATTAATACAGATAGTGCGGGGTTGGGATTAGCACGTGATACTGTATGTTAATATCAATTATCACGTGCACCCGATTACCAGTTAATTATCTCCCTAGTCACTATCTCCCTTAAGGCCTCGACTACTATTAACTACCCTTATCCATAACTAACTCTCGATTATTATCAGGTTTAAAAGGGATTAGGTCATCGTAATCGGTGCCCTCTATAAATCCAACCTAGAGTACGATGAAGTCTAAAGTTGAGACACCACGACGAGCCCTGGTTTGCAAATTTCCACGGTGCTGCAATTGGACTACCGATGCTCGCGCTCTGTCAAATTACTCTTGTAACCTCGCAGACTTAAGGAAAGTGAGAAGCACAAAGTTTGGAACCACCCTTGCTGAACGGGTGGCTGTTCACATCCTACTCATCTCCTAACCTCGACCCTGCCCATCAGTTATGAGCCCCAGAGTCTATCTGGAACCAAATCTGTGTTTTGTCAGCTTGCTATTTACCAAGTCATTGTCAGGATGCGTCTACCTTTCTTAAATGCTCCTAGAACTTGTTATTTCAATGTCCATGCCATAGGTGTCTCTCTGGTCCGCCCCCTTCCGTTGGGCTAGGTTCATAACCCCCCTCCCCGCCAGTTGAACTAGGCTCGAAACCCCCATACCCTCCTGGTGGATTCCCGTTTCCAGATGACTGTGACCTGGTCACTGTCGAGAACGTGCTCGGTTGGGAGAACGATGAGGATGGAACAACCGGGCTACCATCTGTTGTGGAAACGCTGCTGGTGGTAGACCATGATGAGCTCGAAAGGCTGCTTGTCGGTGTGGAGTCGGACTCTGTCGTTGATGAAGATCCGGACGAGGTGCTTGCGGTCTCCGATGGCGACGACGTCGTGGTTGATGAAGAGCTCCAGCTTCCCGTCGACGAGGAAATCTCCGAACTGGATGCAGTCCTAGAGCTTGACGACGAACTTGACGACGGGCCGGACGAGCTAGACGACAAACTCGACGGCGGGCTAGACGAGCTTGGCGGTGAGCTTGAGGACGGGCTTGACGATGAGCTTGACGACAAGCTTGAGGACGGGCTGGACGATGAGCTTGACGACAAGCTCGAGGACGGGCTGGACGACGGGCTGGACGATGGGCTCGACAGCGGGCTGGACGAGCTTGGCGGCGAGCTTGAGGACGGGTTTGACGACGAGCTGGACGATGGGCTGGACGACGGGCTGGACGATGGGGTGGACGATGGGCTGGACGACGGGCTCGATGACGGGCTTGACAATGGGCTGGACGAGCTTGGCGGCGAGCTTGAGGACGGGCTCGGCGATGGGCTCGACAACGGGCTTGTCGACGAGCTCGACGTCAGGCTGGACGAACTTGGCGGCGAGCTTGAGGACGGGCTCGACGATGGGCTGGACGACGAGCTTGAGGACGGGCTGGACGATGGGCTGGACGACAAGCTTGAGGATAGACTGGACGACGGGCTGGACGACGAGCTTGAGGACGGACTGGACGACAGGCTGGACGACGAGCTCGAGGACGGGCTGGACGAGCTTGGCGGCAAGCTCAACGACGAGCTTGACACATCTGGACCTCTAGATGTTGTGCGAGTAGATTGACTGGTAGATGTTGGAGGCAAGATGTGAGACCATGACACGCTGCTGGAGCTCACAAAACTCGAGGACGAGACACCGGTGCCGCTAGAGCTTGTTGAGTTGCTTGCAGTCGAACTAGTAGACTCTATCGACGACGATGGGGTTATAGGGCTTTCGGAAGTATCACTAGTCGACGAACTAGAGCTGGATGAGCTGGAAGATCCAGGCACCGTAACGGTCCCTGTCGACGTTCCAGGGACAGAGCTCGTCGAATTCGATGGGTCGGTTAGTGATGATGACGTCCCGGGGCTTCCAGGGGTAGAGCTTGAAGGTAACGTCGAGCTGGAGACTGTTACAACGTTCGTCGAGGTGCTAGGTAGAGTCACTGTACTCGTCCCAGGTGGATTGGATGGGGAACTTTCAACGGAAGAAGACGATGCTGAGGAGTCGGATGAAGCCACGGATGAGGATGCGCTCGAGGAATCCGCGCTTGAGGGGGGTACAGATGAGGTTGATCCTGAGTCCGTGGGGGGACAATGAGTTGTGGATCCTACCCCCGATGAGGAGGGTACATGGCTACTTGAAGTGGTGGAATTTGACCAACCGCTGGACGAGGAAGACGGGCTCCCAGAATCGCCTGTGCTTGTCCTAATGGTGCTAGAGGAGGCAGAGGACAATGGAACTGAAGGGCTTGAAGTACTCCATGTCGAAGGGCTGGAGGGTCCTGTGCTTGATCCTGTCTCTGGGCTGCCTGTTGTGGACGAGCTAGGAACGGGGGTTACATGAACTGTAGACGTGTGGATGGTAGTGTTCGTCTGTGATCCGGTTCCAGTTGGCAATGTTCCTGTCCCCGTGACTGATCTTGTTGACTGTTTGGTCCTAGTCTTGGATGTCGTCCTTGATTCAGTTTTAGAGGAACTTCTCGAGCTTGTGAAGGTTCCCGTCGGAGTTCCAGTCCCCGTCCCGCTAGACGATGTCGAGTTGAATATCCAACTCGAGGGAACAGACGTGGAGGATCCCGTGGATAGACCACTGCTCGGACTGGAAATGGACGTTGAACTTGGCACCACCGGGCCCACGCTCGTGGAGTTTGAAGAGGGTATGGGGACCGATGAAGTGGGGATTGAGGCGCTCGACCACGTGGAGCTAATACTACTGGAAGAAACTGTCCCAGTTTCAGTTCCATACCTGGGCAGGGTTGGCGATTGCCAGGATGAACTGAGGTGACTCGAATTCGAGCTGGCACTGGATGTGAAGGATGATGGTGAGGAACTTGGACTGACAGGACCTTCACTTGTTGAGTTGGATGATGGCGACGCTGATGACCCAGAGACGGAAGTCAAGAGGGGTATGGACGAACTAGGAGTCACTGGACCACCACTCGTGGAGTTTGCCCATGGCACAGAAGACGATGCCGATGGGGTCAACGGCGACGTTCCAGAACTTGTGAGACTTCCATGCGTCGATTCCGAAGAGCCAGATGACGCCGAAGACACCCCACTACTTATCCCGCTTGATGAACTCGAGATGACTGGGTTGTCGCTTGTTGAATTTGCCGAGGATGCAGGCTGCGATGATGGCACTGTCGCGGACGAAATGGACGAAAGGGAGCCATACGGAGGCAAGTCCGGTTCTGTCGAGATGCTTGAGGGGCTGGAGCTGCTATGACTCGGTATGGAGGAACTTGTAGAGACCCCTGGAGAAGTCGGGAGAATTGAAGAGGTGCTGTTGGAAGGAAAGGCGGGGCCATGTGAGGTGGGACTAGACGATGCTCTAGAACTGGAAACTGTAATGACGACGGTCGATGTACGTGGAAGAGTGATAGTGCTGGTGCCTTCTGGGGATGAAGATGAAGGGCCAGTTGAAGAGCTATTCGAGAAGATCGCTGAACTTGACGCGGATGAGCTCGGCAAGGATAAAGACAGAGTGGAACTCGACCAGGTCACGGCAACTGTGGACGTTGAAGAAAGGCTCGAGGTCGGTTCAGATGAAAGAGCACTGCTGTTTGATGAAACCACTGGAGACCCAGGGGAGGTGCTGTGAGAGGATGTTGCATTCAAGCAAGGAGCGCTTGATGTTGGAGCCTCTGGCGATCCTTGAGTTGAGCTACCCGGGACTGAATCCGAGCTGGTCAACGACCTGCTAGATTCAAAACCATTGTACGGCCATGATGTTACACTCCCGGGGCTAGGAAGAACCGGAGCACCGGATGCAGTGCTTAGAGTCCTAGAAAACGTCCCGGCCCCTGCAGGAACGGTTACAGTCAGTGAGCCGCTGCTCCGAGTGATTCGAGGAGGGATCGACGGCGAGCTGGTCGGACGGGAGGCCAAGCTGCTTGCAAATACAAAGCATACGCTGGTCCCGCCGTCGGTTGCACAAACAGTCGGACCGACAGCCGAGAACTTACTGGACGAGGACGACGAAGTCCGACGAGTGAGCGATAGGCTCGATCCATTGGAAGTAGGAACCACCGGTGAGCCTTCTGTGTCACTGGTAGAGAGAGACTGGCTAATCCAGCTCCATGATGGACCCGAGGGCTCAAGAGACTCCGTAAATGCCGAGGTTCGAGAGGTCGCCGAAGTACTGGTTGGGCTGACGAAAGACCATGAAAGACTCGGAGAATCTTGGTCAGTGCTGGATTCGGTCGTAATAGCACCAGAAGACGTTTCGTTACAATCCGCTTTGAGATTGACTGTTTGGAATTAGTCTTTCTATGCTTCTCGCTAGCAAGCGAGGATTCGTGGTGAAATTGACTGAAATTGACTGAAACTAAACAAAACCTGCACGACAATTTTCCACAGGAGGATGCGGGTATGGAATACGCCGATATCAAAAATTTTGGGACGCGTTTATCCAGTTTTAATCAAGTCAACAAAGGAAGGATAGGGCGGATAGAGCGTTCAAGCAGCGCGGGAGCTAGGGAGTTGATATCATACAAGAGCAAGGAAACTTTGCACGAAAAGGACTGGGGAACAAAGGAAACTTCTAGTCTTACCAGGAATAGGCTCCGCAGCAACAAGAGACACTATAACGGCAAGCGGCAAAGCAAATCTTGGGGGCAGCATCCTGTCGAGAGGGAGAGGTACGGCAATGGATACAACAGCAAGAGACTCGAATCGGCAGAAATACAGTGTTCAGAGACAGTACAAAACGAAGGGACGGCGGAGAACCGCAACGAGTGACACGACTGAGGTGCGAAAGGGAATTCAAGGGAAAAGAGTGATGGCAATGGATCATTTATACCGCATCTTAGACGGGGAAACTTTCCCGGACCACTGAGGGAGACAGGGAGGGACATTACAAACCGACCGGGCGATGGTGAGGAATCATGGATGGCAGGAAGAGTAGCCATACGGTACACAGGAAACGCACGGTGCCGAAGAAGTCCAGTTTGAATGACGGGGAGATGCAGAAGCGATGTGAAGGGGGATGATAGTGGTCCGGTTGATCATGATCTGTGTGATCTCACAGGATGTGCAAAGGGCAAAGTGGATCATCAGATCAGATCTGGTTAGGTTAGGTCAGGTCATATCAGATCGGATTGAGGCCGGATGATACTACTAGCAGTGACCTGACTAGATTGATGTCGGGTGTGAAGCTGAACTGAGCTCTGTCTGTCACCATCGATATCTGATTGCGGCTTAGGTTGCACGTGATGTCCCGATATCCAGTGCTCTCTTGCTTCGCTCCCATCGTCTTCCTGCACGTCTCCAAATTCCTCCCCGGACCACTGTATGTCACTAACAGGTGAATATCAAGGGAGAGAGGTGCAGGTTCGGATTGTCATTTCCCTCCATTCGGGGGATACCAACCGAATTATTCAGCTCTTGTTTCACTGATCATCCCACTGATCATCTCACTGATCTGATATTAGATGCCCTCTTGGTTCGCATTCGGTTCATCCGATGTCTGCGAGGGAGCAAGTGGGCAAATGAAGTGAGTCTTCGATGGCCACGTCGGTGAATTTCAACGTTACACGCGAGGAACCGCGATTAAGCATCAACAAAGTATTCAGACTGGACGGTAGGACGTTGAAACTGAGCCATGGCCTGGGGAAACACAAGATGCAATCATGCAAAGCAGCCACCCACTTCATCCCCTACCTACCGACGTCTCACTGCATCCTGTCTTCATGCTGTCTCTATACTGCCTTCATGTTGTCTCCATGCTGTCTCCCGCATACTAACCAAACGAGAACCGACCCCGCCTGACAGAAAACAGCGTGGAGCATCAATTCAAACTTGTGAGGACAGGTAGAATAGGGCCTTGATGGCACCCAATACACTCAGCAAAGGAGTGGACGATGATTCCTCATCGCGAGATAATGGCCATGGCAACCATCAGATTGGCGAGGGAAGCCTACTCGGTTGAACGGCCGATGTGGACTCGGAAGTTAGAACGAAATCATGCCAACAAACGTAGAGTCTGAATTGCATCATATCTTTCTGCCTCTGTCCCCACCAGTCAGCCGCAGTCGCACCCGAATTAATCCTGCCCTGCCGTCGGTTTACCGCGTCCGATAAAGCACCAAAACGGTTTGCAGTCAAGGACTGCAAGGCAGGTCTCGCCCTGCGTCAAATGATCCATTTGTTGAGAATTACTTCCGTCGTGTCGGTGGCACTGGTCCCGCGGTACGAGGACAGTGCCTTGCCTAGATTCCACATTGGTCGGCAACAAAAGCTTCGAGAGTTGAACAAATGATGAGAAGAATTGGCCACTAAATCTCGACAATGGGGCATCACACAAAATATCCAGGAACCAACGTGGAAATTGCATGACAGGTAACGTTGCAGGAAGATGTCGAGCATTCCCTCTCGTGCTCAGGGGTTCAGGGAAACTCAAAGCTCCCGGCTCTTGTAACACCCGGACTGAGCGCTGGGGATTCTGCAGGCACTGAAGCATGCGGCGCGCAGATCATCGAGAGTAATCTCGCCGTTTGACTTCAGCGAACACTGGCTCGGCCCTCTCAACGCCCACACTTAGGGCTCGCTGATCTGAAGCCCAGATCATCTCTGTGCACCACTAGAAGTAAGTCGAGTCACCACAATCGCAGTCCCTGGTTGGGTTCCTGAACATGTCCGAAGTCGTGTTGTGCCCGATTCCAAATCAAATTCGCGAGGCCGGGACGTATCGCACACTTCTTGCGCCATGACAGGCTTCTGGTAATGGAAAATTCTGTAGGTAACGAACCGATCGAAGAAGGGACTGCACAGGATACGTGTAAAGTCGGACACGAAACACGATGATGGTTACGGCAAGATGCAGCACCGCCAAATTGGGCCCGGAGTTATACCTGTGATTCGGTTACACCAAACAAAAGCCTCAGACGACAAATCTTCAACTCGTATTATTAGCACAGGCCATATGCCATAGCTCCACTTTGGCCTTCACAGACCTCAGTTCGTACATCTAGATCCTTGCTTCCTGGAATCGAATTTTGGAACTTCGAAAGGGCATCCGAAGCCGACATTTCGTCGAGTGCCCGTCCCTTTAATAAGACCAGGGGATATGGTGGCGTGGCGAGGCGAGCGACACAGAAGCGCAGACTGCAGAGTTACTGACGTTCCAATGCTTCTCGTGACGTGGTGGTGATATTGCGGGCCACCCTCATCTCCCTGGCCTTCGGTTAAACATATCCATATACCTCGCTTCCTCCCAAATATAAATAAGATAGCCTGGCCCATGTCTTGCATCGTTGAGAACGCCCTTAATCTCCCAATAACCCTTTGTGTACCGTGAGAAAATGCTATCTCCTCAGAAAACGCCGGTGAAGAAGGTAAGCCAGATGCCAGTTTGCGACTCATCCCGAGGAATGCCATGCGCCACTGTTGATCAGTCGTTTCTAGCGAACCCATAAACTCGTAAATGAATATCCACACACGAGACCCAAAATTCCATAATGCAACTGCGCGATGCTACGATGATATTACCCACGTCTTCTCTCGAAACGGTCCCAGGCAAAAATATGGACGGTCGTAACCGGAAGTGTAAATGTGAGTCGAATGGAATGGATTAGCATCGAAATCTCAGAGGAGACGCCAACCCGCCTATGCGCCTGGGGCCGCATCGATCTCGTTCGACGAGTTGATGAGGTTAAGCCACTCAGAATCAAGGCCGAGATCGGTCTCTGGATGACGGGATTAGCGAAAATGGTCGGTCGATCGAGGAGTTGTGGCATTGCGGCTAACCTCGCGTTTCGTCTTGGAAAGAATCAAAGGATTTGGACGGATCAATCGGGAACCAGGACGCTTGAAGCGGGGTGAAACCTTGCTCTTTTGGTATTCCATATAAATTACCAGAGTAGTCGTCATTTTGGCAAGCAGGAGATTCCATCACTGGATATCCTAATGACAAGGTCTCATTGAATTGGTCGATTCCATCCATACCAAAGCATGGGTCGAGGAAGACGGGGTCGTCGTTGGAACCTCCGCCTGCCACATTACCCCTATTACCAAAGAATGGTTCCTGGGCGTGCAGATGAGGGCTTGCGAGTTCATTCGCACTAAACACCGGGGGAGACATTGGATTCCCATCCGATCTTAGACAGCTAGGTGTGTCCGCATCCACGGAACCCATTGGGTTGTCGGTATAAAACGATGTGTAGGAACTCCAAGGACCATATCCGAGTGGGAAATCAGGGTCTCGGGCTGTTGGCGTGAGCGGCCCGCTCTTGGGTGGAAGAGTCTTCATTTCGGAATTAAACTGAAAAGTTGGGTCGGTTCGCTGAGGGAACGTTTGTTCCGCCAGTCGTCTCATCTGATCACGGTGACCCGATCCAATAGGCGATTGCCACATATTGGGCGACTGGGTCGCATATCGTTGATTTCGATCCTGCGAGCCAACCACCGAGCTTCTCCGCTCCAAAGAATCTCGCAGATTTGGACTTAGGGCATCCTCGTCTGCCATGGAATGACCGGTAGATGGGACGACCGATGCCCTTCGGTTTCGAAGCGTACGTCTCTGCCCCATTGTCACCGGATATGGATGATTTCGAGCTTCACCAGTTCGCTGGTTCGGAGTTGCCATGTTTCCTTGTGGCAACGTGTGCCGCGTTTGCTGCGGAGCAAAGCCTAGAAGTTCAAGGGGTTGGTCAAAGCCGCTGAGCCGTTCCGCAGGAACACCGGCGGCATGGTAAGCAGCGAGCCGCTCAGTCAGACTGAAATCTTTCGGCGCAGGCACGCCGACTCGACTCAGAAACCTAGCTTCGAAATCATCCTCCTCTTCATATATTTCTTCGTTCATCACAATCTCATGAGACAGCTTGAAACCACGTCCGGTCCTCTTCTTGTGGATTTCGGAAGCACGCTGGGCGGACTCCCATCTCGCCTCGAAGGACCGATCGCTCCTTCGAGACGCGGCAATGTAAGCTCTGGGTTACTCACATTAGCCATATCCTCAGCAAACAACTCGGTCACATCTACCGTTCTTGATTCTCTTCAGAAGTCCGCCCCGACTTGGTCTGCTTCGACGAATCTTTCTTCTTCGCAGGCGGCATGGACACTTCAACAAATGTAGGTTTTTATGGATGAACCTTAGTAGCTTCGTACTGATGACTACCAAGGAAAGTAATTGGAGTATCCAGCGCAAGAACATAGAAAAGTCCGGGGGAGCTATCATTTGCTGGAGGGAAGCTTCGCAGCCTTTTTTCCATGAGAGCGCTAGAAACGGTGATGAAGAATTTAACAACAGCTGGAGGGCGAGCGAGCTGATAAGTTAGATGACAGTTCCCACGATCATATCGGGAGGGGTTGGACAGTGAAGTCTTCGAGACGTCAATGGAATTAGGTAGAAGCGGAGAACGCGCCTCGGCGTGCAAATGGGGTTGGATATCAGATTCCTAATGCTCAGCACTCAGCAGGGAGTCGATCTCGGAAACCCCGGAGAGCGGATTTCGGCAAGAATGAGGGATCGCAAAAACCATGTGGCACGGCAATCCGGCTGAACCAGAGTTCAGATCTCATGGAGCTTGTCTGGACTCTGGATATCGCGGTACCAAGGACCAAGGGACCACCTCAGGGGATGCACTAGTCCGGTACAATGCGAAGTACTGGACTACACTTGCCAAGAATACAGGAATGGTTTGACGCAGGTTGTCTGTCATGATGAAGGATGGTGTCGTTTCCAGTCGAAGTGAAAATGGCATCCAAGATCTATTGGTATAGAATATTCGCAGGAGCTCTGATCCGCGGGACGAGCACGTCCCGTTAACCGTACCATAACTTAAGATGAATTTAGGAACGTACCACCCATCTGATAGCGCAGGAATTGAGCAAACTCACGCTTTGGTGGGTCTGGGGTACTTAAGTAAAATATTATTGAAAGGTGCGTTCTGCAGGACTTGAGGAATGCCGAGCGGGATTGTAGGTATTTACCGTTACCTTTCAGTACATACCTTTCCCAGGCGATCCAGCGATTTGCCATGTATGTGTGTGCATTACAAACGAAGATTTTGCAAGTTGAATGTAAAGGAGACGATGAGTGAAAGGCTAGGGGAAAATGGGAATGTAGTTGGATTGTTTTCAATATTATGGGGAACCCTGCAGACATGGAGATCATTGAACTAATCAACTAAGTACTCCTTTTTACAACTCCAGCAGTTCCATGTCAAATCTAAAATCATTGATATCAAATTCGATATCAAAGACCATTCCATCAGGCTCTTAAATGATGGCTAGTGTCGGAAAGCCTTTCTCTTTAAACAAGGCGCTATTTACGCCTCGCTTGTATCGGAAGATATTCGATATCTGGTTCGAAGGGATACCTGCAACCGCCACTATTGCACCGGAGTCCTCCCTGAAAAAATGGTTCGGTATAGCTGGACAAGAGGAACGCGAGCAGTTCGATAAAATATGCAGGGCATCTGCCAACCAAGCGCTCGAATCCATTCGGGACTGGACCTTTCCCGCTGTCCCGGATTATGCCACCGAAATCGCATTCTCACAGGCTCTATCGGCACCCTTCATAGCGGAAATACAAGAGGCAGAAGTTCAAATGGGCGATGATGTAGTCCAGATCACGCCTTCGGAAACAGCGCTGAGTCTCTTGTTGCTGCTGGACCAATATCCCCGAAACATCTATCGCAAAGACCAAAGGCTGATTTATGGCCACTACGATATTCTTTCCCGTTCCCTTTGCCGTGCCATCCTCCAGATGCAACCACGTCCAGATCTCCATCCACGCTTCCGACAATCAACCGCATATCGATGGTGGTTTTGCATGCCGCTCATGCATTCGGAACACCTCGAGGACCATGATATTTTTACCAAGTTAAACTCGGAGATGGCGTCGGATATCGATGAGGCTGGAGACAACGAAGCCATGAAATTCATGAAAATGGGCGAAGAATTTGAAGAGAAGCATCGGGTCATCTTGGAGCAGTTTGGCAGATATCCCTACCGAAACAAGGTAATGGGCCGGGAATCCACTGAAGAAGAGGAGAGATGGCTTAAAGAGGGAGGCCAGACTTTCGGCACGTCGTGAGCGAGTTGGACTTTGGAGTTGGAGATCTGGAGTACTTTGTACCCTATTGTTTGTAAGAGTTCGTATGTCTTCATATATTACCTGTCCATCTTGCAGTACAAGTAGATGGAGGCGTTAAAGACAGTATTCTACCTTGCTATCAATGTTCTGCTTCCATGGAAGGTCGTATTTTCGCGTCAGTCATATCCATTTGAAGCAATACTCCAGTTTTCTTGTTTGGGACGCCACGGTTGACTTCCGGTCCTTCACTTCAGCCTCTTCAACACCTCGTCTGTAGTGATCACATCGCCATAAGCGAAACCAAATGCATTTAATCCACGCTCATGCTGAATCTTGTTCGCCGTACCAGTTGCATCGCTCACCAACCATGTCTCGAAACCACGATTGAAGGCACCCCGTGCAGTGGTATCACAACAACAGTCGGTCATGACTCCACAGACAACCAGCCTTTTGACGCCCAAGTCATGCAGACGCTTCTCGAGATCCGTACCTAGGAAGGCATCGTATGTGTTCTTAGGAATAATTGGACTGTCGGACGTGATGAGCTGTTTGATATCTGGGATGAATTCCCAGCTCAGACTCCCTTTCGCAATTGATCCATCCGGACCCCATTTTCTAACCAACTGGTTCTTGAACGGAGGTGTGAGTTCTTCTCGAGTGTGCCCATGTTGAGTGAAGATACGTGGCCAGGAATTGGAAGAGAAGTGCTGTGAGAGTTTGACGATGTTCGGAAGCGCTACTTTGGTCATGTCGAGGAAGGCATTCTGCATGTCGACCATTAAGAGAGCCGTCGCCATTATTTTGAGATATCGCTTGTAAACTTGACGTCTGTATAATGCTTCGATATGTGATATAGAGAATTACATAGACATGATAGGACCACCCTCAGTGCAAAGTCGAACAAGAGATTCCAACTTGCTTTAACCAGATGACGTTAGGATTCTGCTCTAGTGACAGGGATAGGTAGCTATCGGCTAAACCCAAATAGGATAAACATAAACACAGTTCGACCGCATTTCACAAACCTCAGTTCATGATTCTGTATGGAGCTACTACCGTAGTTCAAAGTCTTCGCTCTGCATAAATTGCCTCAACATCTCATTCTGCATCATTGTTAAGCTCGGTACATTTCTCTTGATGGCGCGTCTGAATGAGCCTATGACAGACGATGAGCTCCCTCCGCTCGAAGCCTTATTGCGACCTTCATTCAAAGCGCCGAAAGCGACCGCAATCAAAAAGACACGCAATGGTCATCCATCTACAGAGCTGGAGGAGGCAAGGGAACGGCCAATAAATAGTGCAAAGGCTGTGTCTCGGAAATTGCTGAAGCAGGAGGCCCCCAAAGCCGTCGCCACCAAGAAATTCCGTCGACTAGGTGTTGCTCAGAGTACCCAGGTTCTGACTACGAGAACGACCTTCGGTCCCGACGTTTCAGCCCGATCAAAGAAAACAAAACCGACCCGGTCAGCGTCTGAGAGGCAAGAAAAGCGCGCCCATGGCAATAAATCCAAAGAAGACAAGGATCGGGAGTCCTCTGGTTCTGGAGGGTCGATCAACGCAAGCGATTCGTCTACTGGCCCGCCGGACAACTCTTTAGAAGAAATTGAATTCTGGTCAGCGAAGAACCCAAGGCCGACCTGGATCAAGAGCCCCTACAAAAGGTCACAGAAGCACGATTTTGACCAATGCAACCCCACCAGGGGTTCACGGAGGCAGCTACGGGACATTGCCAGGACATTGAACAGGCCCCAGGCGGAGTCGGACATAGCAGAGTCAGACACAGCATCGGAATACATTGGAGAGACTGGATCCATTGGCTCTATCTCAGACGATTCTTCTTTCTCCATGGATCAAAACTCTTCCGTAACAGGGGATCCAAAGTTGAACTTGAAGGGCCCTGGACATCCCCATGATGCCCGCAGCATTCACAGTGGTTCCGACACATGTAATGAAAACCAAGCAATCCGACCTCGTACACCCTCTCCGCCGCAAAGTCCGACCAAGTCACGGCTTAAATCTCCCTCAAAGACCAACCGAATACCACCAACCCCCCATCGACCAAGCATGGATGAATTCTGGGAGCAAGCAGATACCAACGACTGGAATGATTTACATTCGCCGCAGAAACCCCTCCTTTCACCTCGAAAGAGAATGGGGATGACACTTCCCAACTTCCTTCACGTAGGTGAGAACGGAAACCCTTCTCAACCGTTAATCGTCGACATCAACGCCGGTGGACTTGATCCCCCGTCTCCGAAAAAGTCGCCTCATAAACAAGACCCGCAGAGGGCAGCTCGTCGTGCATTCGACCTGATCAAACACCGTCTTGCAGAGCAATGGCTGCAGGAACTTGACGACAAGATCTGTGCTGGCAAGATTGCAGCAAAAACAAAGGCGACAGGGGGTGTCAAAATTGTCTGGAGCAAGAACCTGCAGGTAACCGCTGGTCGGGCGCGTTGGAGGAAGGATTTGGACAAGAACAAGATTTCTAGAGGAGAAGAGACAGAGGAGAGACATGTCGCGAGTATTGAACTTGCCGAGAAAGTCATCGATGATGCAGGTATAGAACCCAAATAAAACCCCAAAAGCCGCTTCATGACATACTGATGAGCTGTAGATCGGCTGAGGAACGTCGTTGCCCACGAGTTCTGTCATCTAGCGACCTACATGGTTAGTGGTGTCAAGAACAACCCTCATGGAAAGGAGTTCAAATACTGGTAAGTGAACTAGAATCTAGAAAACACGCTATAGGATAGGGTTGGATCGCTAACCTCCTCAAGGGGATCCCAGTGTTCCAAAGCTTTTCGCGACCAGAACATCATCGTCACGACCAAGCACTCGTATGAAATCAGCTACAAGTATATCTGGGAATGCGTTGAATGTGGCTATGAATACAAGCGGCAGTCGAAGTCGGTCGACATCAATCGGCATTCGTGCGGAATCTGCAAAGCACGCTTGGTTCAAACCAAGCCGGTTCCAAGGGCCGCGTCTGGAAAGGTGTCAGAGTACCAGCTTTTCGTCAAGGAGAATTTCCGGAGGTTGAAAGCAGAGCATTCCAACCTAACTCATGGCGAGGTCATGGAGAAGATGGGCAAACTGTACAGAGAACGGAAGAAGGAAGCAGCCGTCACACAGCGCTCGAATATCGATGCGCTCACTCACCAACTGGATGTTGTAGTGCTAGATGATTGAATTCTCTAGTTCAATGTTCGGTTTCTATGTGGCATACTAGCTCCATGTGTCCCGCGCCGCTAATTTATTTACAAAACGAATTCCGTCGTGCACGATTCCTTTATTCCTTGTAAATCACCGATCGTCGACGACGTGCAAGTACTTCCGCTCTTCACTATGCTCTTTCTCGGTCATTGGAGGAAGGTCGTAATAAGATGAGCTTCGATACTCGAGCTAAAAATTGTTAACCACATACGACGCAATGATTGAACCGAAACTTACGAGATATCGATACGTCAGGTCTTTGACTTCGGAGGGCTCGATTCCAAGGTCATTGAATGTCTTCGCATTTGGATCGATGACTTGATCAATAAATTCTCTTTCGACCATGTCACCACATCCAACTGGCCACCATATCAATCGGTTCAGGATGTCCGAGATTGGTTTCATTACAGCCTTCGGAACGTTGATGTGGCGGCGTTTCTTGACGATTTCCTTGTCAACGAGCTCGGCCAATCCCTCCATCGAATATTCCTTTGGACCGTACAGCTCATAAGTCTCGGCGGTGGTTGTGTCATCATGGATCATCTTTTCGAGGGCCATGCCAACATCAATTGCCTGGAAGCGTTAGGGGGTATCATGGCAACGGTTGATCAGCACGTACGTGGACGGGCCAAAACTTCTGCTGCATGGAGTTTGACGTGAAAAGGTTGGTAACACTCGCGAGCGTATTCAACAATTTATCTTCGTAGCCGAACATCGGAGCAGGTCGGACAATGGTGGTCTCGGGAAATATATTTCGAACCACCTCCTCGCCTTGAGCCTAATTCTTGTCAGTGATGGAAAGTACAGCATAGACGAGCCATCGAACCTTGGTCCTGAAAAATTCCGATGGGGAAGCCTTGTCGGCATTGAACGATGAAACGTGCACGAAACGGTCCACATCATACTTAGCGACGGCCTCAGCAATCCGTGCGGCTCCCGTCACATGGATGTCCTCCAGATCATAGTTTCTGGCCTGATTAGCGAAAGCCTTACACCAAGCTCGGATTTACGCACTTGGTGGGATAGTCACGGCCGATGAGGTTATAGACCATGTTCGAGTGTCTTACACTCTCGTCGATAGAGTCCAAGTTACGGAGATCGAACTCCTAGTCGCTATCAGCGCATGTTATGATCGTGAGCTGCGCACCTACAATGAAGTTCACACGGCCGAGATCTCCGGAAACCTTCAAATGTCGTCGCTCCATGGGGTCGCGAAACGGAACTATGACGGTACATCCGGTCCGGGCTATCCTCTGTCAGCAACCGAAAGCCATCGTATGGACTAGACAACCCACCCAATCGATTCACGATGTATCTTCCCAAGAACCCGGTTGCTCCGAACACGGTTGCTGTGTGGCCTAACGAGGGGTCAGTCAAGTGAAGTGTTGGCGGGGGCAGAGTTGAATTCGATACCTCCAAGTGACGATCTAGCAGTACATCATTAGCTCCGACCATCATATAATAGTTCAGGGTGAACATACCGTCCTCCGCTAAGGTTGAGAATGGGCTTCCCCGTCCTTGTGATTTGAACATCTTGGATGCCGCGCCGAGATTGTCGAGGAGCGACCCGTCGGCATTGCGAACTGATGTGCTTCAGCGTCTCCAATTGCGAACCATTGGAGCGCCTCAGCGCGATAGAAGACATATCGGGCCCCAATTGGTTAGCAGCAGCGGATATTGAGGCGGACGTTCGATTCGAGGAGCACCATGCGGCTGAGGATGCAACTAATGGTACATTGATGATGAGCTTGACGATGGATTGAGGTCTTCTGTGTCGTTCAGCGTTGCTGGAGCTGCAAACACGGTGGGTCGCATCAAGATCTTTATGCCTGAGGCAGAAAAGTAAAAAGTGCCTCAGGCTTTTAGGCAGACACCCTTTGATGTCCTCACCTCTACTTGCTCACTCAAGCTCTCAAACTCCGTCAAGCTCTCATCCGGCTTGGGAATAGAAACTCAACATTTGTCCATCGTGATTAGTCCTGCCTCCAGACACTTTTCCATTTCACACACTCACTTTCACCCTCTAGAACTCCTTCTGTCGAACCTGACAGCATCTTTTCCCCTTTCCTCCGAGCCTGGTTCGCCCCTCCACTCGTCCCAACATCTCCCTCCATGGCTATGGAAACGGACGTAATTGCGAACCTCCTCGGGGACCTCCGAGAGGAGGCTCCGGATGAGCTCCAAGTGCACTTCTTGGAGTTTGAGGACTTCTGGGAAAGGAAGCTGTGGCACGAACTCACCATGTCACTGATCGCATTCTTCCAAAAGCCAGAGTCCCAGCCCTTCAGATTACGCCTCTTCAACCAGTTCATATCGGATTTCAAAAGCAAGATCAGTCCGACACGATACGTGGAGCTTGGACTGTTTGCCCAGAACGAGATACAAGGTGACGGCTGAGCCGATGCCTCGTTTTCTATTACTAACTTGGTCCAGATGTCGACGAGAACGTCAAATTCATCCAGAACATCGCCGACGAGGTCGACAAGCCTTCATCCCAGGACGCGCTTGTTTATGCATTAAGCTCGCTTGCAAACACACAGTTGAAGAAAGGGCTTGATGGCGATGCCAAAAAGATTCTGGACCGGTGCCAGTCAATACTGGATGCACAGGATGATATGCACAACACGATACGCGCCTTCTACTACGAGGTTTACTCAACCTACTGGAAGGTCAGTGCAGAGTTATTCACGAGATGCCGCTACGGTCCAACTAACTCGTCATAGCATGTGAACAACAGCACGATGTACTACCGAACGTCACTGCTATACCTCTCCTGCATCGACATCGACGCGATCTCGAAGGCTGACAAGAAATCTCGAGCATACGACCTCGGAATTAGCGCACTAGATTCCGACCAGATCTACAATTTCGGCGAACTTCTTCTACACCCCATCGTCGATTCGCTGAAGGACACGGAGGAGAGCTGGTTGCGAGACCTAATGTTCGCATTCAACCGCGGCGATCTTCAAGCCTTTGACGTCCTCCAGTCGAACATCTCCAAGAATGCGGTCTTGCAACCACACAAGGATTTCCTATATGAGAAGCTATCGCTTTCGGCTCTGACGGAGGCGGTCTTCCGACGACCACCGCAAGATCGAGCGATGACGTTTGCGGCCATATCCAACGAAACCAAGGTTTCACCCGACCGTATTGAGCATCTGATCATGAAAGCCTTAAGCCTTGGCCTGCTGAGAGGGTCGATTGATCAGGTCGATGAAGTCGCGCGGATCAACTGGGTTCAGCCGAAGGTGCTTGACATGGATCAGATCGAAGGCATCCGACATCGATTGAAGGATTGGGATGCCAGTGTGAATAGGCTGGGGACCTGGATTGAAGGCGTTGGGAAGGACGTGTGGGCAGCGTGAGCTATTCAAAAGGAAGCATGTCTAGCATCGGCGTCATTTGAAGTTCCATTTCTCATTCACCAGGCGGGTCAGTAGATGCATGGATTGACAGGGTCTGTTGCCAATGAACACTAGATACCATTGTTGTTTTCCATTAGTTGAGTGAATTCACGTCTACCTTTTGGATGGGAGTCTAAGCAGGCAAAAACATCGACGATGCACTGACAACTCCTCCAACACACCAGGCCGGCCACCACACCAGCCATACCACAACTGGCGTCCATAATCCGTGGACTTTCCAACCAAACGCCGCTTGCTGAAGTAATCCCTGAATGCCTTGCGGACCCCCAATCTCGGCGTTCCACATCCATGCGCCGGCCAGAAGGACGGTCATTGGGGACAGGACCATCCAAAAGGTCAAGGCGCATCCGGCCACAAGCGCGTGCCTGGGTAAAGGTCGCAAGAATGATAGCGGAGACGTAATGCACCCCACGAACAGTGACAGCGAGAAGTTGAGAGTGGCAAGAGCCGAAAGGGCCATTCCATGCGCGAGAAGAGACACGGAGTGGAAGATGTATAGAGTTTGCAGCGGGGCCGGATCTATTTTTGCGACGATGAACGCGACGATGATGGGAAGAGGTAGGGTGATGACGGTGAAGAGTTGGAACGCGGATGATAGTGTCTAAATCCAGGATTAGTCAAGAGAACACGGTTTCGTGGACGCTGTTACATACCTGTGGCTCAAGAGAGTTAAACAAATAAAGCGGAACCAGGCCTAAGCCGTGGATAGCAACGAGCACGATCAGAGGAGAGAAGATCTTGCGAGTGCCATTCCTTGTGCCGGGCACTGACCGAGGGTCTTTCGGATCTATCTTCATCGGTCGTGAGGTCTTCTCTGCTGGGGGCTTCTCACTTTGAGAAACGGGATTTTTAGATTCGGTTTCGTCCTGTTGGATCCTCCCACTCTTTACCCACAGCGCGAACGACATGACGGTGAAACTCCCTGCCACCGCCATTGCGCTGGGGAGGTACGTCCCAATACTGACGAATCGTTTCGGCGCCATTAGAAGATAGAAGAAGAAACTCTGGTGGAGGTGCTCGAGTAGATTGTTGAGACTCCGAAACATGCTCTCCAGAGTCCGTCCAAGCGACATTTCATCATGCCACCCATCCCCGACCGTCTGGAATGTAATGGCATCAACATGATACGGCATGAAGGCGCTGTGCGGACCTGATGCATGCCCCAACCCTTGACGTACCATACCCCGGAGCATGGTGGAGAGTCGGTCCTTATATCGGTCCTCGTGGGACCACATATGCTGAAAGGCGACGTTGACACCCATTTGGCCGGTGGAGACGGACACTGCAGTATTGATCAAATCCAAATTCGGAAGCTGCCCATTGACCCCATCGTATACGATGTGAAGCTTGTCGAAACGATGTCCCCAAGGACCGGCCGGGTAGTCGACGGCGATGGCCCCTTGAAGCGCTCCGCTCTTCAAGGTCAGCGATTCCACATACCGATGGTCGTGGGCATCGTGGTACGCATCGACCCATGCTTGCGGTCCGGCGGTGCTGTCCCCCGAAATGAGGAAGATCACATCCTTTGACCAGAGCGACCATCTCTTGAAGTATCGCGCTAAGGTTAAGACCAGCGCAACCCCACTCTGGTTCAGAATCTCGTCTGTATTCGTCCATGCTCCAATGAGGACGATCGCTTCGGTAGCATCCCCTCGTGGGGCCTGGAGGATGGCGTACACGTTTTCTCCCGAGGATCCGTCGACACCAGGGTAATGATATCGCTGCCGGGCAACCTTGAGTCCCGAAGAGAGAAGTAGTTCCTCGAGCTTTGCGGACCGTTCTGCTTCTGAGACCTCCCCTAACGCAGCCACTTCCTGGCGGAACGCGCGGAACACATTATGCTCGCTCCCTCCAAAGTAGGTATGGACTTGTCCGGGCAGAAGCGCGTTTTCGGAGATGTAGGTGTTTCTCGAGTACTCGTCCAGAGGCAGGAGGAGCAGCCACAGGATCCCGAAGACCACGCATATGGAGGATATTAAGGGAGCGAGATGCAGTATTCGGTCGTCCTTTCGGAGTCGGAGGAGTGCTGAGCCTAGAGAGATATCATTCAGCGATTGCTCCACGTGGCTGAAAACGCGAAAGGAGCACACCAACCTAGTCCGGACATGATGTTGAGATAGCAGGCTCTTTAGGACGCCTGCATTGAATTCACCTTGACCTGCTTAGGATTTCGTAGACGGAGTACAAGCGGAGGAGAACGAGGTACGATTGGACGTCCCGCTATAGTCATGCATGGATTCGGGACAAGACAATAGAAGATAATGGCAGACGGAGGGACATAGTGTGGTTCGAGTACGGAATATATGTATCAATCCATCTTAGGTACGTCCGTATTTACTTACCGTACTGTACTTTCAGGTAATCGCATACCCCCGAGATATACTCCGTACGTCGTCCCTGATGAATGGATAATTCCCCTTACACGTGTACGATTAAGTCTACTATGGTATTAATTAGCACGCGACTCGCGATCCCTGCAGGAACCAAAGTCTTCAGGGTCCCATCCGTCGCACTTCCCAAGTCATCTCGTTGATGTTCCCGTCTACACCATTTGGTAATAACTAAACATCGGATATCCATCCCCGGACATTTGCTTGTCCCGTATAATGTATCTTTGACTCTTACGATTCTCGTCTCCTGCTTACCTTTACCGGTCCCAAGCGTTCAGGGAGAATTCGGTCGCCGACGCCGATCCCCAGCCCGCACATATCCGAACTCCTCGTCCATCCACGCGCGTTCGTCGAGTAGAGGCGCAATTGCTGCATCTCCGGAATCGGTTATAGATACTCTCTACAGCCACGGAATAGGGGCATTGTATGGCTGTTAACTAGCCGATTCACACACCATGGCACCCATATACACATCGATCAATCCGGTTCGAATACGATCATATCTCGTCCGATTGCCCATCGTCACCCGCCTGGTCTTGTTCCTCATTGTCGCGCTTTTCTTCTTAAGTATCTTGCTACCATGGATTCCGCCTTGGGGAGCACTCACTCCTAGCAAGGTCAATTTGGCCACCCGTACGTACTCGCCTCTCCATTCGATTGTCCGCGATATCTAACCTCGTCGCAACCTGGCAGTCCACCGTCTGAGCACCTATCCTCTTCTCCATGTCAACCTCTTCCACATCATTCTCAATCTCCTTGCCTTGACTCCGCTCCTGGAGCGCTTCGAGGCTGAGCATGGCAGTCTGAATGCTCTGATCCTCTTCAGCGGTCGTAAGTCTCCTTCGAAACCACAAATCGAAACATTGCTGATCGTCTTATCAGCCTTTTCCACCTTCCCGGGCGCCGTCTACGTCCTCCTCGAGAAGCTTCTCCGGCTCGACTCCAGCGTCATGGGTTCCAGCATCTGGATCTTCCTCCTGCTGGCAAGCGAGGCGATGAAGACCCACCGCGTCAACCCGAACTTCAGCGTCGGGCCCTACTCGATCCCGACATGGACCACGCCATTGATCATGGTCGTCGTCGTCACCTTCATCGTTCCGAATACTTCCCTGCTAGGGCACCTCTGCGGAGCGGGGATGGGTTACCTTTGTGAGATTCCACGTCGCCGACGAATCGGGAACCGTACACTAACGTTGCACAGGGGGATTGAACTACATCCGCTTTCTTCTACCGCCGGACGGTATCGTCCGGTTTTTGGAGGACAAGTTGGACCTGCTGAGACGCCTTCCCCATTACGTTTCACTCGATCAAAAAACATATGGGAGATTCGGTGTTCTCCCTTCCACGGCTTCAGGGGTGACGGTAGGATCGGCGGTGTGATCTTATGGTTGGGATCATGGGTTCTTATTAGGATAGTAGACTGCAGTGTCATAGGTATCCATCAGCGGCTACACGACATGGCGTTATCGGTCACTGTGAAAATATATGTTCAGTGAAGCGGTACAAATTTCAAAACCAACCCGTACAAATAACCGGAGCAAATACGCGCGTGATCAATGTACATATCCACACATCCCCTCCACCCCCTCATCCCTCCATCCTCATGTGCTACCTATGTCAAATTCCGGGATGTCTAGGTTCATGAGAAATTCCCATATTTTTCATCGTCGAAAATTCCAGTCTCGCCGAGGCGACCCGTCTATTTCGCCGCCTTGGCCATCGTGTTCAGCGCACTTCCGTTCTTGAACCACTCGATCTGTCCCTCGTTGAAGGTTTGCTGCAACTTCACGTCGAACGACTGTCCGTCCTTGGGCTTCACGCGGAGCGTCATGGGCTTTCCAACGGCAAGTTCCGTGCACAGCAGGTCGACCTTATCCTCGGGTTGGATGCGGTCGTAGTCAGCGGGGTCGGCAAAGGTGAGCGGCAGCATTCCCTGCTTCTTCAAGTTGGTCTCGTGCTGTGTAGTGTTAGCAAGGGGGAAGATCACCGAAATAGAGCCAGGGAACATACAATACGAGCAAAGCTTCGCGTGATGATCGCCAAACCTCCCAAATGTCTAGGCTCCAACGCGGCATGCTCTCGGGAACTGCCCTCGCCGTAGTTCCAGTCGCCAATAACGACCCACGGAATGCCCTTCTTCTTGTAGTCTCGGGCGACATCGGGAACCGCGCCATATTCGCCGGTTGTGGCGTTCTTGACCTTGTTCGCTTCGCCGTTCTCCGAGTTAATTGCGCCAATCAACATGTTGTTCGAGATGTTGTCGAGATGGCCACGATATTTGAGCCATGGTCCAGCCACTAAAATGCATGGTTAGACACGAGTTACCTTCACAACATGAAATCAACCTACTTGAGATGTGGTCGGTAGTCGTCTTGCCCTGGGCCTTGATCAAAATTGGCAGGTCCGTAGCGTCCTTGCCATTCCAGGCCTGGAAGGGTTCCAAAATCTGAAGGCGGTCGGAGGTCGGGGACACAGCAACCTGCACGGAGGATCGATCCGCAGGAGGTGCTTGGTAGGTGTCCTCGCCGGCATCGAACCCTTGAGTCGGAAGACCGAGTCCAGTCGGGGGCTTCAGCAAGAACTCGTTGCCATCCTTGTCCTTCAGCTTATCAGTCAAAGGGTTGAAGTTAAGGGTGCCGGCAACGGTCATGGCAACGACAAGGTCGGGAGAGGTGACGAAAGCGTGGGTCGCAGGATTGGCGTCGTTCCTTCCGGTGAAGTTTCGGTTGTAGGACGAGACAATGGAGTTCGGCTCTCCCTTCTTGACGTCCTTACGGTCCCACTGGCCAATGCACGGTCCGCAAGCGTTGGCGAGCACCATGCCACCGTACTCTTCGAACGTCTTCAACTGACCGTCGCGAGCAATGGTTGCGCGGATTTGCTCGGATCCGGGGGTAACGGTGAAAATAGACTTGGTCTTCAGTCCATGGGCCATGGCGTCTTCGGCGATGGATGCAGCGCGAGACATATCCTCGTAGGAGGAGTTCGTGCAAGATCCGATCAACCCCACCTTGAGTTCCTCGGGCCATCCATTCTCCTTAACGGCGTCTTTAAACTTGCTGATGGGAGTGGCCAGATCCGGTGTGAACGGTCCGTTAATATGCGGCTCCAGCTCCGAGAGGTTAATCTCGATTAACTGGTCATACTCGGCACCCTCATCCTCGCGAAGTTCCTTCGCGTACACTCGAGAAAAGTCACCGATCTCCTTGCGCTTGGTGGCTGCAAGGTAGTCGTACATGCGGTCGTTGAATGGGAACACGGACGTGGTAGCACCAATTTCAGCACTAGAAAAACCCAGATGTTAGCAATTGTGAAATGAGAGGTGGATATGAGTCCCCGGGTCTAAAATGAGAGGGCGGATGTGACTCCCCGGGGGTCTGAAATGAGAGGGTAGATATGACTCCCCCGGGTCTAAAATCAGAGAGCGAATATGATTCTCTGGGATTTTAAAGGAAGACTGACCCCATATTGCATATCGTGGCCATCTAGCTTGTGTTAGATTGGAAATAAATAAAGAAAACAGGGTGAGGGGGAAGCGTACTCCTGTACAAGACAAACTTTCAGTACCTGGTCCGAAGTACTCTACTATCGCACCAGTCCCGCCCTTGACGGTTAGAATACCAGCAACCTTCAAGATAATGTCTTTCGGAGCTGTCCAGCCAGACAGTTCACCTGTCAAGCGCACACCAATGACCTTTGGAGCTTTGAGCTCCCAGGGAAGATCCGCCATCACGTCAACTGCATCCGCACCGCCCACACCAACAGCGAGCATGCCAAGGCCTCCCGCATTGGGTGTGTGAGAGTCAGTACCGATCAGGAGGGCGCCAGGGAACGCGTAGTTCTCTAGGATGATCTGATGGATGATACCGGAGCCGGGTCTCCAGAAACCGATGTTGTACTTCGCGCATGAGGTGGCAAGGAAGTCGTACACTTCCTTGTTTATGTCCTTAGCACGAGCTAAGTCCGTGGGGCCGCCAACCTGGGCTTCGATCAAGTGATCGCAGTGGACAGTGCTTGGTGTGGCAACCGAGGGCATGCCGGCAGACATGAACTGCAGAAGGGCCATCTGCGCGGTAGCATCCTGACAGGCGACGCGATCGGGACGAAGCTTCAGATAAGACTTTCCTCGCTCGAGTTCGGCGCCATGGGGGTCGTCAAGATGAGAATAGCTTTTTGGGAGTCAGTCCATCGAACGTAGCAAAATGAATGAAGCATCAAGCGACTATGCTTACAGAATCTTCTCCGTCAGCGTCAACGGCTTGTTGAGACGGCTACGGACGATTCCCAGATTCTCGCTCATCTTCTGGTAATTGATGTAGTGACCCTTCTCCCAATTGGTCATTTCGACCTTCCTGGAGAGAGGCGAGTCGCCGACGGTAGCGAACGTCCGCCGTCCGAGCTGTATAGAGAACAGAAGGGTTAGTCTAGATGCATTGGGTCGAGTGGCGTTTTGGAGGGGGTACGTACCGAACGGCGGGACGCCAACCTCGCAGCAGCGAACATGATGACGGACTTCAGCAGTGGTTTTCAATTGGAGAATCGGTAGGAGAAGAGGAGCATCAAATCACCAGCACAACCAAAGCGATGGTTGGGCAATATGTGGGAGGATAGAGGGAGAAGAGAGGGGAGAGGCACGGTGATGTCAATGAAGGGAAGATGGAGGAGAAGAATCAAGAAACAGAAGAGCCGAGAGATGGATGAGAAGAGAATTGACGTCGATAGGCGTCAAGGCGTCGATAAGGCAGGAAGGATGACATGGATTATCATCTTGGCCGTGATTGGCTGCGAATGCGGACATCCTCGGGAGCAGGCGCTTCACCATTCCCGCATTCCTGTCGTTCCTTCCTGACTGGGTTGCATCATCCTTAGCCATCTCGCGGTGCCAGATTTGAAGATTTTATCGTCCTTCAACTTGGAGGTCCTCTACAGAGAACGGAGAATTGTACTGACTCGGTGAAACTCAAAGAATCATACAAGGCCAATACTATATTTTTAAAACGGCATCAGTACCCAACCATCGAGGGTTGCCGGCCCCCCCCGGGAATATGCTTTCACGATCATCAATTTCTACTACCCCCGGATGTACCATATACTCGGCCCACCACAAGCGAGCCTCTTTTTTTTTTTCCCTCATGATACTAGGATCCCATCCAGGCTAACTGCTATTCGGCCATTTCCTACCCGTTGACCCGACATTAGTTGACCCGACATTTAGTTGACCCGACCTCAGGAAATTGCCTAGCAATCATAATAAGTGATCGCCGAGGATTGTGCCCATGAGCAATCGATCATCTCCCCTCCAACCGGCATCTGCACGTGACGATCGCCCCCACCCCTGCTATCTTGTGATTTTTTATTCTTCCCCCACCCAAGTCCCAACATATCAGTTACGCCTACATATCATTAATCCGTTCTCTATTGATCCCCGCCGTGCAAAATGCCTGCCATTCGCGGTTCCGAGTCCAAAAAGAAGACCCGTCGCTATACCCGCGATATCGATCAAGCCTACAGCGACCTCCACGACCCGAATCATCTTCGCCTATATAAAGACACCAAAGCCGTCGAGGATCTCCCGGGCCTGGGCCAGCACTACTGCACAGAATGCGCCAAATGGTTCGAGAGTGAGCCGAACTTCTTGTCGCATATCAAGGGAAAACCACACAAGAAAAGGTGCCGTGACCCGTTCAGCCCAACCCAACGCATCATCTAACATCCCAACAGAGTCCGACAATTGAGAGAGAAACCGTACGGCCATAAGGAAGCCGATGCCGCTGCAGGGCTCTTCGTCGATAATGGGAAGGGTGTCGAGATGCTGGAAGATCCGAAATCCACAGAGATGGATGTCGCATGAGATGATCGGGATTTGATCAAGAAGACATGATAGCAACATTCTTTGGCGAATTCTGGCAGCATTGGCGTTCAATCGGATCGGATGATACCCGGGTCATGAAGAATCAAAAGTTTATTTTTATTCGCGGCTACCTCAGCAATGAACACAGCAAACTGATGCTGTCTTCCTCTCTTTCAAACCTTGCATTATTCCTCATTATCTGTGATACACAATAGGTCAATGTTTGGTATAATATTGATTACTTCCTGTTCTGCTATATCTGGTCTGAAGTGGTTTATCTTCATTGCCCTGACAATCTGTGTCTAAGACCTTGACCGGCCTTTGCTCGTGCATTCTCGTCCATTTTCCCCTCAACTCTTTCCTGATGCTCGTTGTGGCCCCTCAAGCATCTCTTCCCATGTTGAAGTCCAGGAGCCCATTCATCATCTCCCATGCGCTCCAGCTTCGATGTATATGTAAGTTATATATAGCCATTGAGGTACCATGGATCTTCAGAGAATGTCGGGAGCGCTTAGTACTTGCTGGCTCATTACCTCCGATTAGTTGTCTAAGGCACCTATCCCTTCTCCTAACATGGGGCCATGAAATCAATATCTAATTCCGATTTAAAAGCGTTTCCAAAAGCCATGCTAGCCTCGGAAGTCCCGTATTGCTACCCCTGAAGGCCTAGTGAAGGCAAATAGGCCTGCGTTAATATAATCCAGGTGAAGCTCGGAACAAAATTCTTCTATGACCGCTTTTGAGTCTGTTCTCTATCCAAGTATCTCTCTAGTCATTACATGAGTGACGCTGGTGACCTGGTCAGAATATGGCCGAACTCGGTTTGTCCCGTCTTGGGCCCGTTCCATGCACTTCGCCTGGTCTACAAAGTGCTCGTGGTCCTTTAAGCCATAGATTATGAATGAATGTCGTGCCCTGATGACAGCCGAGGGCTTGCCATTATTTGTTGTAGCCTCAGTACTTGACAATGCCGAGGTGAATACAGGTAATGAGGCAGTTAAGGGAGAACCGGATAGAGGAAGTGCTTGGAGAAGAAATGAATGAGAGAAGTGCTTGGGGAAGAAACATATAAGAGGAAGTACTTGGGGAAGAACCAGGTAAGGGAAGCGCTTGAGGAAGAAACGGATAGGGGAAGTGCTTGGAGAAGAAACAGATGAGAAGTAGTGCTTAAAGAACAAACAGATGAGAGGGAAGTGCTTCAGGGAGAGACACCTCTGGCATCATAAATCCAAGTGGCATCCATGGAATCTGCTTGCATATATTAACGGTTGAGAGCTTTCCACGCCCCTGGGGATATGTTTCACCACCGATTTCCTGCACTCCGGATGGGGAAAGAAAATAACGATTCCGGGTTTTAGACGGCCAGGAATATGCTTCACCAGGTATAGCCGATTCCTTCTACTCCGTATGGTGAAAGAAAGTAATGATTCCGAGATTTCGACACCTTAGGAATATACTTCAAGACCAGTAATTTCGTCTCCCAGCTGGATCATGATTTCAAAACGATTCATCTGTGGTGCTCGAAGCTGCGTTCATCCGCGTCAAAATATGCCACTACACGCTCTGGATTTGTGTTTGAGAACTGCTCCCATTCACTGAACCTATATTTCTGACCTATCGATCTCCAGAGAATGCAACTATGAGCTATTTGGTGCGACTCGCCGCCAACTCCTCGCAAATAACCTGTAGGATAACCTCGAATACAAATAATGGATAAAATCATACGCTTTCATCCCCGCTGATTCCGGAGCGCCAAAATCAAAAGCTCGTCAACAAATGGACCCGGGACAGGTAAACGCTCGGCCAAAAATAGGGTGGGTACCGAAGTTCGGCAAAAGATAGACGTAGGTAAGAGAAGCAACCTCTCATGGCGGACATCCCATGGAAGGAGTCAACAATCGTAGAGCGTTACTCATTCTGGGCCCCGGCCTGCCCATGCGGGACGGCCACGATGAGAGTCTTGCCTTTATCATCCACTGGCGGATACCGGGCACGGAGTTCTAGGTCGTCGAGAGGGATATTGGAACGGATATACCTGGTTCCGTTAGATGAAAGCGACCTGACAAACGATTCATGGAGAGCTTACTGTTGCTGCCCCCCGCCTTCCCCCTCGAAGTCCCAAGACTGGAATTTGCCTTTCCTCAGTGCATTCCAGATCAGTCTGCGTTCCCGCTGCTTCAGGAGGACGCGTTGGTGGACCTTTGGCAGATCCCAGCGTGATCGAACTTCCTCCTCGAAGCTCGCGGCCACGGTCTTACTCTCCACGGTGGTGTTCGCGGCGTTCGCGAAGTTGGTCAACTCGTGCGGGTCGTCGGCAAGGTTGTAGAGTTGCGGAGGGTCGATGAGGGAGGCCACGTACTTCCACTTCCCGCGGCGGATCATCACGACGGGAGTGATGGCACCCTCGCCCATATACTCTCCGATCACCTCATCGGCCACCGGTCGACCCACGAGCGCAGGGTATATGCTCCGGCCGTCTATGGGAGACAGGGCTGCCCACTTCTGGACTGCTTTCGGGCCAGCCACGAGTTCCAGTAGCGTGAACGGCAAGTCCAGGGTGCTGACCGATTCCTTCACTCGGCGATGGTTGAAGCGGGGCGGGTAGTTGATGACCAAGGGAACGCGGGAGCTCATTTCGAACCAGTTCATCTTGTACCACAGCCCTCGCTCGCCGAGCATGTCGCCGTGATCACCGGAAAAGATAACCACGGTGTTCTTGTCGAGGCTGCACTCTTTTAAGATGCGGAGAAGCTTGCCGATCTGGTTGTCGACGTAGGTGCATGCGGCGTAATACGCTCGTCGAGCCCGCTTGACCGCCTCTTCCGGAATGTCGTTGTCCCAGGCATCAATGCACTTGAGCAGACGAGTGCTGTGGGGGTCTTGCTGGTCCTGGGGTATGACAACCTCCGGCATCGGAATGTCAACGTCTTCGTAAAGATCCCACAGATCCTTGGATATTGCGTATGGATCATGAGGATGAGTGAGAGAGACCGTCAGAGAGAACGGCCTTTGTGACTTTCCCTGACGAACATAGTCGTATAGATACTGCGTGGACTATCGAAAAAAAATTAGTAAATTCCCACAACGCACGAGTACAATCCTGAGATTGCGTAAGAAACAGAGGGCATGATCCATCAGCTCCATGCCATGGACTAGGATGCATGATCTTGACAGCATGCTTCCAGGCTTGGGCAATAATTATTGGATGCACTCAGTAGCTGTCAAGGAAGCCCTCTGCCTAGCGTACGGAAAACCTCCCAGAATCGGGGGCATTGCAACTAACCTTATGCATCACTTCCTCGTCATAGTCCAGTTGGTTGCTTCGAACGCACGGTCCTGCTTGATAGACGGAGCTCATATTGTGGTACCATTCAAGGCGCTCCTCCGGGTTATCCCAATTCACTGCCCAGCCGAAATCGGCCGGATAGATGTCTGGTGTGAGCCGATTTTCAAAGCCATGCAACTGATCTGGGCCGATGAAGTGCATCTACGGATTATCAGGTTAGTCGTAACACCAGGACCAAGAAGTGGTTGCGAACTCACCTTTCCAGCTAGGGTTGTCTCGTACCCCTCGCCACGGAGCATGTGGGCGAAGGTGGGGACATCTGAGGGTAGGAAGGAAGCGTTGTCGTAAGCGCCGATCTTGGAAGGCAACTGGCCTGTGACCATGCAGAACCGTGACGGCGCGCAGAGCGGAGAGTTGCAGTACGCGCTGTCGAAGACAACACCCGACTCTGCGAGGGAGTCGAGGTGGGGGGTAATAATGGGTGACTTTGCATCATGCATCCGAAGGAGTGGTGCAGCCAACTGATCGGCCATGATATAGAGAATATTGGGCTTGACCGCTTCCGTGTGCTCCGATGGCAGATATGCGGGACCATTTTCTGCCCATGAGCTCTCTGGTAGAGGCGGAGATTCGGCGTGAGGGGCCATTATTGCTGGGGGACACAGGAGTGCTCGGGGTGAATTTGCTTTGACAAACACCTACAAACTTGGGTCTAGACTGCAAGCCACCTCTGAAGAGCCAAGGAAGGAGTTTGAAATTCTTGGAAAAGACAGAGGTCCGTATAGGGCAGAACTAAAGATGGAATTTGAGACAAAGACTAGGCGGTGGCGAGGTCACACGACCAGTCGTCTCGTGGGAGAAGGGGAGCAATCGAAGCACGCGACACTGTCGACGAGTGCAATAGTCCGGTTTCCGATTGATGCAGTGAATTATTCCACAATAGGTAGTCCGTGCTCTTTCTATGTTATGCGAAGATAACTGGGTGTCGAATTGACACAGGTTTGACGGAGGGAACCAAGGTGAGAAGTCCAAGGAGCAGAGTGGGAGAGTTAAGAGGGCAGGAAGACGGCTGCAACGTCCGTAGGCGGTGAAGCAGAACGGAAATCGAATGGGACTGAAGTAGAATCCGGGTCCGCGCAGGTCCTTAAGGGATCTAATATGTGCAGTCTGGCGGTGGATCCTGCAGGTGTTCAGTGGTTCAGTGACTGCGAGAGAAGGAAACGGAAAGTCGCGCCTAAGGAAGTACGGAGACTATTTATAATAATAAAGAGGAAAGTAGAATGGGAGAATGGAGAAATGGAGAACTGGAGAACTGGAGAAATGGAGAAAGCGAATTGAATATTTTAGTGCGAGGGCCGTAGTAGGTGGGAGGTGTAAAATATTCCGGCGGTGTCGTTTCCAATCGGCTGGAGTTGGAAAAGTCGGGATGTGGGAAATGAAGGAAACGTCCCACTTGCCAGGAAAGGTACTACAGGTAATTACCGTGAGGTATATTACGGTGGTATGCAGATTGAAGTCAGCCGAAGGATAGGTACAAAGGGATTATTTAATAAATACTCGGAATAAAGGACAAATACAGTTTGCGACCTGAAGCCATTCATTTAGGTATACGGCGAAGACGTGAGGACGTGACAGGATGATGTTAGGAATTTCGGGAAGGGGTTCGGAAAGAATGATGACTGAGACGAGTAAGATACATAAGATGACCAGTAGGATGAGCCAGCGAAACAAGGGGAGTTTCCCCAAGATTATCGGGTGATTCCTGAAGGATTGCAGTTCTACACGCGAAATGGAACGTCCGGATATCGGAGCTACCAGTCACTACCAGTAACGGGTCCCTGAAACATGAAAACCCGCCAATAACGAGATAGAGACCCGATTGTGTGCTACAGGGAACAACTAACGTGGCGCTTCTATGGCGATTCCATCCCTCAAAGTCCAAACCTTCCATCGCCGTTGAATGGCTGTTGCAATCCGATGCTGGTCATATCGCTGTCGAATGTTGAATAATGCCGGTTCTATGGCTCCAGTGGAAAAAGCAAAGAATGCCGCATTTGGTAATCGACTTTGCCGTCGGTCCATCCGAGTAATGATCTACAAGGCTACTGACGCCGTATCGTAACTTCTGCAGTCTGGACTCTGAAGTTACTGACTTGACCGTCACGGTACCGAAATCTATCCCTCCCTCCCTCACCGATACATCTGCACCGTCTCACGTCGATCCGATTCCCGAAGCCAGCCCAATTGTGTGATCGCCGCTAGAGAATTGGGCAGATCGACGTCAGAGCGCCTTACGGGTACTCCGATCACCTTATCTCCTCTCGCTATCACGCAATAAGGGACAATACTCTCCCTGTTCTGGCGAATCCGAATCCGTCTTTCGCCTTCCAATTGGGATCGGATGTCGTCGACAACACGCTCGGATTGCTCAATCTGATGGTGAGGTCAAGGAGATTCATGCAACAATGCAAATCCTCTGCAGGTACGGCCAATTAGTCAGGTACACGTCTCAGCCATACCTATACCGGCCAGTCCAGTGCTCCCCTTCCCTCTGCGACTCTGCCTCTTCATCCAGGCGAAGAGGTTCGGCTGGACGAGTGTAACATCACTTAATCTGAAATCAAACCTACATCTTGCTCAATTCTGATTGACTCTTGTCGTCTCCGTTCTCTCTAGCTACGAGCAGCCTGTGTACTCATGAATCAACCATCGAACTAAGGATTGCATACCATGATGTGTCATATCTTGTGCCACCGCTTGCTTCCAATATATTGAAGTATTACTGCTACCATAACTCCCTGTCGGTGTCTCCTCCACATGGCCCGAACCGCGGACACACCTTTGCAAATGACGTGGACACCTAAGCTCGTCATAATATGACCGAGTCCAGGGGAATCCCGAACGACCGCCTCCATATGAACGTGATCAGCCCCAGAAGCCAGCCATAATCCTTTTATGACACCGTACTATCCTAATCAGACCGGAAAACGAGGTTGGAGTGTCGCGGTCTGGGGACGGAACGTCAAGGAAAGGAAACGCTCTGATTCTGGAATGCCCTTCTAGAGTAAAGACGTATTCTCAAGCCGTCTCCCGTCCCTCCACTAGCTCCATTCTCTTTTCCTGCAGCCCTGCCACCCGGCTCAGTTCCTCCTGCAATCCACCTTGCCACCTGCTTTCGCCATACCGGTGCTTCATATCGGAAATCATCCCGTCTAGAATCTGTTGGCCCCAGAGTCCGAGCGCCTGATTCATGAGGTCTTGGACATCCTTGCTCCATCGATCACCGTCCGCCTCGTTCGACCCCGTTCGATTTTTTTTATTCGGCGGTGATCCCTGCCCGTTCGATCCTTCCAGTTTTCGCTTTGCCAAAAGTTTCTTCTCTCGCTCCGCTTTGGCCGCGAGATACCGCGCGCCGTGTCCCAAGATCTTGCCTCCGTGAATGCCTTTGACTCCATCCGTCGGTTCGGTCTGCGCGGGTGGCGCTGCGTAGAAGAGGATTCGACCCTGGCGGTCCGTGTGGAACTGCTTGCGGATCTCGGGAGGAACCGACGAGTTCGCGCGGTCATCTAAGTGGTACACATCGATCGTCGGTGCTTTGTAGCCGAGATGCCCTTGGCCACTGGGCGGCTGCACCGGGTACGTCGGACGAGAGCCGACGCCCTGTGGTGCCGGGTAGACTTGTGGATGACCATGTGTCGCTGGGGTAACGGTGTGGGACGTGGGGAAATTTTGTGGGGCGGGATGGGGATGATGAGCGGCTTGAGCGATAGGCGTGGGGCCAGTGTACGCCACCGGGTGCGGTCCAGGGGTTATTGGCGAGGGTTGGAAGGCGGCGCCGTGGGCTGGGGTGTTGGTGCGTGGGGGAGCTGGAGAAACCGGAGGATGTTGTCCGTACTGGCTGGCCGAGTAAGCATGCGCGGGAGGACGCTGAGAGGGTGAGGTGCCAATGGCGGAGCCGGGATGACCGGCTGCATTCATGAAGTCGCTTTGATCCCGATAGCCAGCGGGTGTTGGATGTGTTGCCGTCGTAGGTCGCTGTACAGTTTGTGGAGGCGCAGGAGGTGGTGGGGATGGTGTCGGTTCGGGAGGTGGTGAATCCTAGAATTATCAGCATTGAATAACTTTTAGTCCTCCATTGACCTCACCTTTGGGTCCCGTGGCCGTTTGTGCACAGCTCCAATTTTTGGTGGTGCATTCTCTGCACCCCAGGTCGGTTTGGGGAGGTCATCGGTCTCCTTTGCATCGTCTTTGAGCATATACACTATTGGACTGGGTATTTTCTTCATCCGTTTCGGCTGTTCAAACAAATCCATCTCATAGTCTTTGTCGCGAACCTCGTCCGGCAAGCAGCTAGCCCATGTCTTGATTTTGTTCATCTTGTGCTTCTCTTCGTTGTATCGAGCTTCGCAAACATAGATCTCTTTGTCAGGCGGGAAGTTGCGAGGGCGTCCCTTGTTGTAGCGAGTGAAGAACATCACAAAGCATCGATCGACAACCTCATCGATCCGATGATCCCGATACTGACCCGTTTTCACCACCTCATTCTCGAAGAAGTGTTTGTCAAATCGATGGACGGTCTGCTCCGGGCGATAGTACCAGCAAGCGTTCACCCACTTGTCACCATCGGCATCTTGCCAGGTGCGATAGATCTGGGCAACGATGGGCTTGGTGACATCGTTGGCATTCTGGATATGTACCCAGTCGCCTGAATCTGTTAGCCTGCGGATTGCTTGCACGATTGATGGTTGACACATACCGACTTTCCAAAGCTCTCCCCCGTGCAAGATGCCGTTGGGCATCGGCAACCTACCGTCTTCCATGACAAAGTCGGTATCTGGACGTTTCTTGGCTTGCTCGGCCAATGCTCTAGTCTCGCCCTGGAGATCTACAGCATCCTTATATATGATGCTTTCATCCTGGTTGTACATCTTCGCATTCTCGAACATGAGTTCCACATCCTTCATGAATTGGTCAACGGAAGAATACTTCTTCCGCTTGAGTTTTTTCTAAGATAAGTCAGCGGAATCCTCTGAGGGGAGAACGGGGATCAACCAACCTTGACCACGTCCATTGCCATGGGTTGCTTGATCTCATTGAAATATTCGGGCATTTGAGACTTGTCGGGAAGACGCTCGAAATGGCTGATTTTCATCTGATTCGTGGAGTTCTTGAACTTCCGCATGCCTTTGATGATCTCCTTAATCCGCGCCTCTAGAGGGGTGTCCACACGCGGTGGTCGTCCACGTTTCTTCCGGGCGTCGGGGTCCGCAGCATCTTTGGCATCGTCCTTGTCCCGTTTTGATGCCCGGCCGCCCCGACGGCGTTTCTTCTTGCCTTCATCGTCCGTGTCCTCTTCTTCCTCCTCGTCATCTTCGTCATCTTCCTCTTCTTCCTCATCCCCTGGCCCTTCTTCGTCCGGTGGAGGAATCTCTCCAAGAAACGGCAGCTTAGCTACATCGGCTGGAATTACACCCTTTTCTGCTAACTTCTGGAATTCATCCTGGATCACATCCTTGATAACGAGGGCATCTTGGTAGGCGCCAGCATCCGGTCGATTGTACACTTGGGCGTTGTGGGGAATGAGGGCGAAATCTCGCACAAACTCGGCGAAGGACTTGTATTCCTTCGTATTAAGCTTCGCTTTGATGGTGCTGAGGGCCATGGGCTCGGTGATGACGGTATAATAATCGGGGAGGACGCGCTTGTTCACTTTGCGGTGGAAGACTTTGGAGGGGTCGTGTTCGTCGTCGATGCGGTAGGCATAGACTGCGTTCAGGACATCGATCATTGCATCCCACTCGGCCTCCGACACGGTCGATATTCGGGTCGTGTCCATCCTAGCGCTACTTCCGGGCTGTTGCTCTGTCACTTGTATCGATGCGCCTCCGTTTGCCTGTCCAGGGGACTCGTTAACGGCATCTTGGTCTTTCATGACGGTATCCGTCGTTTCCGTCGTCTCGGCCACCTCCGTGGTGGGTACGGGCACCTCATTCTCGCTTTCGACTTGGGACATGGCTAGGATGGGGGTTGCGACTCGCGACGAGCCTCTGGCGATGGCGAGTCTATGCGCGCGTTGCGCGCTGTGGCTGGTCCAATTTGATGGACAGAGAGCAGTTGCGCATCAGCAATAGACCCTCAAGCCGCTCACGAAAGGACGGTAACTCGGCAAGGGAAATGCAGGGTCGGTGGGTATATAGAATTTGTATAGAAGATTGAGCTACAGGACCGTCGCGACATGGATGTTCACGATCGAGATGGAGAGCAACGTGCCGTGCAAGATGCATCCATTAGCGCGTCGTCCTTGGAACCTGTCGTAAGCTGGATTCAATACCCATCGCCTTGTCGCCTTGTCGCCTTGTCGCCTTGTCGCCTGGCGCCCTTTGCTCCTCCGGGGGAGACGAAATTGAGTTACCTTTCTTGGCATTTCCCTATGCACAGTTCCCACGATCTTAACCAGAACGCGGCGGAGAATTCACCAAAACAGACCTCTAGTAGTTGCTTAGTTAGGGAAAGAGTATACTTTTTGGTATTGTGCTGTTTTTGAGCGAATTGGGCCTGCCTGTGATGGTGGTGATGGTTGGGGGAATGCCAAGAGACGTAACTCAATTTCGTCCCCCGGAGGGCTTTCTAATTCAAGGCAACAAGGCGACGAACTCATTTCGACGATAGACCAACAGAACAGCTGGAATCCTTGAGAGATGACGATGGTCGATGACATATCACGCACATATCTCGTATTCTCGTTGCTCGCCACCGGATTTGTAAACAGGAGAGACACCGCGCGGCGAGTGAAGTTGCACCGACTGACTAAATCCGAGATACGACCTGCTCTAGCACTCTGGGCATTCTAAAATCTGGATCCTGGAATCTGGGATATTACCTATTATTAAATCTCTCCTGATTTCCTGATTTGCTGATTAGTGATTCTTGGTAGGAACCGGCCAAGGGAACCAACCAGAATTTTTCGGGTAGCTGACAAACTAGCACGCTGTCCGCATCATCGACGGTTTGGTTGAGGCGTTGGGCGATCTGCACCCCGCAACACTTGGTCTCAGGCGGCTCTTCAACGAACAGGCGCTGTAGATCCTACCTCCTTACAGAAGGTATATAAGAATAGGTCATAATTCACCGTCAAATACTCCAAACTAAACGATTTATTTCGTCCCCAACTTCCCATTGTTCATTGACTACTGACAGTACTTACCATCATCATTCTTGGAATCGACTTCCCATTGTTCTACTCTCTCAATCCCCCAATTGCGTGATCTGCCGACTTCCTTTATATCACTACTGCCGTTTCCCCGCAGCCCTCGGTCCTTGACATCACTCCTAAAATTGACATCCATTTCACACCCTTCAAGATAGAGTAATAGAAACACCGGCCAATCGAGATCAATTTTGTTCCGGAACCCCGCTTGGATACTTATCTTTGGACGTCCGGTTCGATTCTTTCCTGGAAACATCGCGTGCCTTCCGACCATCATCTGGGCTCAGTCAACATGACGGCCCCGGATCACGATGTCATCGACACTCCGCCCCGCGCTCCTTCACCCGTTCACAAGTTTGGAACTCTCGCTGTCCATGCTGGCTCGCCCCATGATCCTGTGACTGGAGCGGTCATAGAATCGGTATGTGTGGTCCCAAACGCAGTCCGATTCCAAGCGCTAATAACATTGCCCCGTAGATCTCTCTATCCACCACCTTCGCTCAAACCGAGGTGGGGAAACCCGTGGGAGCGTATGAGTACACTCGGTCCTCGAATCCTAATCGCGATAACTTCGAGAAGGCCCTTGCTGCCCTCGAGTCCGCGCGCTACGCTCTTGCCTTCTCCTCGGGAAGTGCCACCACCGCGACCATCCTTCAATCTCTCGCCTCCGGTTCCCATGTCATCTCCGTCTCCGATGTGTATGGAGGAACGCATCGATATTTCACCAAGGTCGCCAAGGCCCACGGGGTATCGGTGACGTTCTCCCCCAGCATTGAGATTGATGTGGCCACGCTCATTAAACCGGCCACGAAGCTCATATGGATCGAGACGCCTTCTAACCCGACGCTGTCCCTCGTCGATATCCGAGCCGTCGCCCGCATCGCACACGACCATGGGATCTTGGTCGTGGTCGACAATACCTTCCTTTCCCCGTACATCCAACAGCCCCTCCTTCACGGCGCTGACATCGTCGTGCATTCCGTCACGAAATACATCAATGGCCACTCGGACGTCTTGATGGGCGTTGCGGCGTTCAATTCGCCCGACCTCCACGAGAGGCTCTCCTTCCTTCAGAACGCGATCGGTGCGGTTCCTGGCGCATTCGACTGCTGGCTCGCTCACCGCGGCCTGAAGACGCTCCACCTCCGGGCTCGCGAAGCCAGCAAAAACGCCACCATGGTCGCCACGGCGCTGGAACAGTCGCCGCACGTGATCGCCGTGAACTATCCCGGATTAGCCTCGCATCATCAACGCAGCGTCGCGATCAAGCAGCACCGATCCGGCCTGGGCGGTGGCATGCTGTCGTTCCGGGTCCGCGGCGGGCAGGCGGCGGCCGAACGGTTCTGCCGGGAGACGCGCATCTTCACGCTGGCCGAGAGTTTAGGGGGAGTGGAAAGCCTGGTCGAGGTCCCCGGGGCCATGACGCATGCGGGCATCCCCAAGGACCAGAGGGAGGCCGCCGGGGTCTTCGACGATCTGGTGCGGGTCAGCTGCGGTGTTGAAGACGGGGAGGACCTGGTCGCGGACGTGTTGGTGGCTCTAGAACGCACAGTGAATCCGAAGACCGCGACCGCGGCGAATGGCATACTTAATGGTCATTAAAGTCGCGGAGTTGGTACAATAGGCGTTTCAAAACGTCAAGAAGAGAGAGATTCGTTGGCGAGGACGCAGCTTTGCGGTTGAGTTCTTCAGTTCAACAACATGTATGGGATTCACGTCAAAATCTCGCTAGAAATGGAAGGGAAGCATCACTGGGAATAAAAGCAGTTCCAATATGCGGTCTGCACAAAATTACGAAGACCTCAGGGGATTGAGGCGATAACTAGAACAATGAACTTTCGTTAGATGTGACCATGGTCTGAATACACTAATGCTTGAGCCTGAATGCTATTCACTCCCTCCCACCGGAGACAGGCCATCGTAGTGTCTAGTCATCAAGGACACCCCCTTTCTCGACATACTCTCTCTTCTTGATCTCCAGATCCGCTTCGCGTTGCTCAATGTTCTTCTGCAGACGGCCACGCAACAACTTGTTGGCCTCCTGATCGAGCTTCCCTCGATAGTACTGGACGTCATTCTCCAGTTCGGTGATCTGTTCCTTAATTCCGAGCAGCTCCTGTTGAGCGGCAACGAAATCCTCATCCTCCTCGTCTGCCACCGCATCCGCGTCGTCATCGTCATCGTCGTCATCGTCATCGTCCCCGGTGTCAGCGGCTGGACTCGCTTCTACAACTACGGCCGTGTTACCGCCCCGCGATGCGATCGCCGCTGCTGCATCGGCGTCGACCACGATCTCTCCATCGTCACCGGCGTGTCCCTGAACCGCGACCGTGTCCAAGTCCGCCGGCTCGCCTTCCGCGTCTTCTTCGAACTCGGCCTCGAACATTTTTGCCATGTCGTCGACATCCGCCTCCATCATCTCCTCATCGATGACCATGCCTTCCTGCTCGTGCGGCTGTCCGTATCCGTAGTCTTCGTCTTCCGCTTCCCCGGCGTCTGAGCCCTCTCGTACGGCCGCACCGTCCGTCAGAGTGTAGATAGATGACCCGCCGGACGCCTGCGCCTTTTTGTCCGCCTCCAACAAGCGCTCCACCTTCTCCTCCACTTCTTCGATCGTTCGGAAGCTGACCCGTTGTCGGAACCGGCGCTTCCTCGCGTGATGCATCGGCGGCGTGAGCCCATGGGCATACTGCCACGTTGTCGGATCCACCTCGTTCGGTAGCGGATAGGTCTTGGCCTCCCCCTCGTCCCCGACCGGGCCGAGGACGAGCAGCATCTGATAGACATCGACCGATTTGTACCATCCTTTCCGGTCCCAACTCTTCATGCCCTCGGCGACGCAAGGTAAATCTACTAGCACCGCCGCATATATTGATTTGCGAATGACGACAACCGCCCGTCGTCCCTCGCGGTCGAAGAAGCGCAAGTGCATGTCCAGCCCACCCTCATCGCGTCGCAATCCCACTCGCTTCTCCTGGACACACTGGCGTACGTAGTCGAGGTCGGCGTTGGGGAGAAACCGGATGATGAACGCTTGTTCGATTGCGGGATCCTTCTCGACCTCATCGTCTTCGCTGTCATAACCTACTCCGATGGGCCTCTCGGGGGGCTTCCCCTGCACCTTGATCTTCATTCGGACATCTTTCTGAACCTTCGGAAGGGGTTTGTCCGCCGAAACCGCGCTTTTCAACTTCAGAACCGGCGTCAGGGCGCCCTTCCTCGCAGCGCCAGCTATGGAGGCTTTGTTGATTCGTTTCTTCGGCCGCGCCGATGATTCATCGTCGATTGGCCGCTTCTTGTTCGGTGTGGGAGCAGCGTCTCCTTTCGGTTTCTTGGTGTACTTTCGCTTTGGTTTCGGTTGCTCGGGCGAAGGTTGAATTGATGGAGGGTTCTCGGTTGCGGGCGTTGTAATGCCCTTGAAGTTTAACCTGAGCTTAGGTGTTGATGAGCTCTCCGGTTCCGCCGCTGACTGACTTTTTGGCAGCTTCAGCTTTAGCCCGGTTGGTTTGCCGCTGCCACCTGTCATGGTTCTAGGCGATGGTCGGATTAAGTGTGTCGGAGTTGCTCGAAAATCGGGTAAAGGGTTGCGGAAATGGAGGGTTGAATGCGGTTCGTGGTAGAGATATAATGAGGATCCTAAGACCGCATTGGATCCAAGAGGAACGCGGATGGAAGAGAGTTCGATGAAAAGAAGGCGATTCTCTTTCGAGCCGTGTGGTTCCCCTGGAGGAAAGAAGAGTGCTTTGTAGTTGTAGGTCTACCTGAATCAAGTGCTCACACATGCACGCTCAAACCATAACACATCTGATATTCGCCTGCGTAAGAGCACCTTATGACTTGGTCACTTCGTCCTTGAAACTTCTGAAAGTCTCATTTGCCTTTTCAGTAACAAATAACTTCATTTCCTGGGTTCTCGTCGATTTCAAGCGTCTGATACAGTACCAACTTGCAACTTGCATCTTGCAACTTCAACATGGTTCAGTTCAGGCTCACATACAAAGCACGTGATGCTCTGGATAACAGGGATAGCGATCCTGCCGGTGGTTTGGCGGTTCCACCTTCCACCCCGGCTCCTTCCACCTCGGCTCCTTCCACCCCGCCGCCTTCCACCCCTCCGCCCGCCAAGAACTCTAGCGCTCCTTCTTCTTGGATTGTTCGACGCTCACCACGACACGAGGAGGAACATCTCCATGTCGACAGGGCCGAACTCTCCAGTCCCAGAAAGCTAGAGAAGAGAGACTACACCAGGTTTAGGAACCGTCCGAATCTAGTGGCACCACCCCATCCGGATCCCGAGAGAGTCGAGAAATCAATATGTCCCGGATATTACAGGCCGCCTGAGTTTGTGCAGCAGAAGAGATATCGGACCAACATGTCTGCCCGCGAGATCATGCACATGTTGACTCGACCAGCCGTCCTGCAAATTCTACGCGCTGCGGGCTTCCATTCTGCTCGACCGTCGGTGATTGAAGCTCTGACGGATATTACTGCAAAGCATCTACTACTTCTCGCTACTCGAACCGTCGCTCATGCATATGGGAATCATAACGACGCGACCCCGACGATCACGGATGTCCGCATGGCCATGGACGATGCCGGCTGTTTCACGACCACCATGACCGCTTCCGAAGAAGCATGGATTGAGGCGATGCGAAAGCCCACTGGCGAAGGCAAGGGTGCGCAGAAAGAAGAAGATCGGAGAACGGAGGAAGACACCAAGGATATACAGGAGTTCATCGACTGGGTCCAAGGCGATGGGAATAAGGAGATCATGCGGATTGCGGGGATGCTAAAATCGGACGATCTTATGGAGCTAGATGGGGAAAAAGAGAGGCTAGACTATTTAACAGGTATGATTGCCCGCATCCTACGGTATTTCCTTCCATGAGACAGTTTATGCTAATTCGGACCACAGCATTGAAGAGGAAGCATAGCAAGACCGGAGACCAATCACGCTTCCAGGGTACGGTACTTGGCATTGAAGCAGACGATCACGATATCACAATTGAAGGTGGCCCTGTGGCGTCCTTGACGGACTGGCAGGTCATGGTCCGTCAGCGAAATCGGGATTCTTCTGCTGTTCCGAACGGCACTGGTGTAGATTCCGAGCATCCTGATGAGCTCATGGCCACCGATGGATGAACTATATGAGACCCTCCGAAGAATAAACTATTCTGGACGCATTCCATCGATGTCTCGAGTCCTCAGTGATGGATACACGGCTAGACCTACAAGAGTTCGCGCCTGTGCCCGAACCTATCTTCGAGATGGCCGTAAGAGGGCATTGACGCTTACCGAGGGCCAGCGAGCGATCGATATCATACCTAACGAGACGGCGATTGCATAATGACTACACCTTGCAAGGCAACAGAGACAGTCAATCAGCCCGGCGGATGGGCTCTGACTCATGAGTGATGGGGAGTTCAGGGTGTGCAGCTTATATTCGACAATCGCGAATACAATGTATATTAAGTATGTAGTGGCCGGCGTTGAATGGTTCCAAAAAAGCTGCGTCGTCGGAAAGACAGTAGTTCGCAACTGAATACTGTTCCAGTATTGTTAAAACAAGAGGCCCGGTGATGGTCTTTTGATTTGATAAGGTAAGAACCTTAGTCCTCTTTGCTGTACTTTCCGATCGAATATGATACTTGTGCTCATAATCGGGATTTTATTATTCTGTTCATATTCTGGATTCCGTAGAGCTCTCCGGGGCGTAGTGGGTCCGCCTCCTTCAATGTCACACAGCGTGAGAACATCGGAATGTAACCATATCGGATCCTGATCGTGTTGACTTTGGCCTTTGCCTCTGCTGTGTCTATCTATCCATCGTTATCAAAGTACAAATGCCCCTCAACATCACGATCCAGCCACTGTTCCAGTAATCAGCCATGCCGAACTTGATATCTCAATCGGAAGAGTCGGTGTCGGGACTATCCGCTGCGGAGGTCCAACTGTTGACGGCGAAGTCCAACGAAGCAAAGGCATTGGCTTATTGTATGTTGAACGATTAGTCTTTGTCCAATAGGTCCTATTCCTATCCCGACGTACCTATCCCGCTCCAGTTCCCCAAGCGCCGTACTTATCTGGTTCGCCATCAGGTCCGTATTCGCAATTCCGGGTTGGCTGCGCGCTTCTCCGCAAAGACGCCGCGGACCCGGAGAAAGGACTTATTCTCGGGGCCAATGTTGAGAACGCGTCATATCCGGTCGGAACGTGTGCCGAACGTGCCGCTGTCACCGCCGCGGTCGTTGCAGGATGGAAATATGGCGACCTCAAGGCCATAGCGGTGGCTACGGACCTGGTTGGCACCCTAGCAAGTCCATGCGGGATGTGTAGGCAATTCCTCCGGGAGTTCTGCGAGGTATGGTTTCCATCTACCACTATGTAATATTCAAGCAGAGTCAAGACTGAAACCGCGTGGGAGGACAGCCCACAATGCCAATCATCATGCATGGACAGGATGGCGAGTACGTCGTCAAGACCATGGAAGAGGTGAGTTCAATCTTGCCATATCGATGCTGAACTAGACTAAGCGTGCGGACGAGCAGCTTCTTCCCATGTCCTTCGGGCCGGAATCTCTTCCTAAGCCGGACGCGATGAAAGAAATAAGAGGAGGATCGTAATCATGTCTAAAGGAAGAATTTGGCACTGGTCTAGCGGACCTATCGTAAGCGGGAAAGGAGTAACTATTTCAACCAGCGTAGTAATAGTTCATTGCATCAGTGACATGCGGCATCTACTCTTGGACTTTGGAATGATTCATTTATTGATGACAGATCATATCTGATGGATTGGGCATTGGTTAAAGCAGCAAGATCCGTTGGAACGTTGGATAGAAAAGACACCAAAACAATACACTCCGCTAACAGTATGACTTATGAGTCCAAAGCCATCCGAGCAACACCACTCATGCAACATGTCCCATCCCAAATTTGGAGACACAGGCGAAATTTCATCCCTCATTTCTTGCACCCAACCCGAACATCATCGTACATACTGAGACGCCTTGCGATTCTGCCGTCTCAACTCCCCGGCCTTCTTGACCAGCACGTCATGCACCTTCTTATTCACTGACCAGTTGTCCTTGAGACTCTTCATTCTGAGAGTGGCGATCACAGCCAGTCCCACAGCTCGTAATGAAGGCCGCCTCGAAGCATCATAGAAGGACGCGTCGGGGGTGATCCCCATCTCTTCGACAAGTCGGAGATCTTCCTTGTTACTATTCTAATGTTAGCCGTACTGTGCGTTGCCATATTGGAAGGGCGACATACCATTCGTTGTACATTTCGACTTGCATCAGCATGAATCTTTTTTCAAAGGCCAAGCCTTTCCTGAAGTCTTGCTCCCGCGCAAACCGTGCTCGTAACCAGGAAATCTGCTTCATCAGACCTTTCAGCTCTGCGGCATGCTTCTTCGCAGCATCCTTCATGGTCCGCTCGCCGGTTTCAAGTTGATCTTCAGCTTCTTCCAGCTTCCCTTCAACCTCAAGCAATGCCTTTTCAAGTCCGGCTGCCTCAGCCACAGCATCGATCCGTTGGGTTTGTGTCTCATCCCGCACATGCTTCGCTGTTCGAAGTGCTTTCCGCAGCTCTGATGACTTTAGGTTTAATTCCTTGGTGAGGCGCGACAACTCGCGATCCTTTTGTGAAGTAGCTTGCCGTAAGGACTGCAGTTCGTTTTTAGACGTCTGTAACAAGTCTTGTAACTCCTGCATTTCTGCTTCCTGGAGTCTCCGAGCAGAAGGCGACATCGATGGGGATCGATGTGAGGAGCGAAGGACGGCCATTTCAGAGTGTGCGAGTTTCAGCTGGGTTCTCAGGTCGGCAAGGTCTCGATTTTGCTTAGACATGGTCGTCTCTTTCGAACGGGTTTCGGAGCGAAGAGTCGTTTCCATATTAGATACTTGGGACTTCAGAGAGGCGATCTCGGAATTGAGGGTAGACACTTTCTCCCGAGCATCGTTCAGCTGCGCCTGTAGCTCGGCATTTCGAGACTCGAGCACTGATCGGACTGATGTTCGGTCCTGAAGATTCGACGTCAAATCATTGTGGATCTTGTCCGTCTGCTTTTGCAAAATATCCCTCTCGGCGTGTGCAGCTCGAAGTTCTTTCTCCAGACTCTCGACCCTAGGTTTGAGTTCGTTGGATTCTGCCGCCTGGAATTCAAGCACCTCGACCTTGACTCGCATCCCCTCCTTTTCGGACTGCAATTCATCGTAGTCGGTTTCCAGAACCTGAATCTCTTCTTCCAGCTCCGTCTTCTGCGCAGCGAGCGCTTCCTTTAGGTCTCGAATTTCCTTCAGGCGCGCATCTGCTGTTTGCTGTAACTCTTCCAGACTGCGTTGCGAAGTGTTGGTGGCAGACCGAAGGGCTTCAATCTCAGCATTACGATCTTGCACAAGATCGTGCATTGCATCCAGGTGTGTCTTCTCCTCCTCTTCGTTATTTGCAACTTCGCGAAGGATGTCAAGTTCCGCAGTTCGTTCTTGCAGAGCAGCTCGTACGGAAGATATTTCTCGATCTTTTTCTGCTAGAGTGGATCGCAGAGTGGAAAGCTCCTTGACTTGGGATTCCATGGTGGACAGCTGAGATTCAAGAGATCGGATCGTATCCATGATTCGTAGAATTTCACGATCGCGTTCGGTTAAGAGTCCCTTAGTTTTGTCGAGCTCCTTGATCGCTTCATCGCGTTGCGTAGATACGGATTTCAATGAGGATACTTCGCGGTCTTTCCGGCTGTATGCTTCTCGCAGTTCAGTGAGCTCTTCATCTCGAACCTTGTCGCTGTGTCTCCGACGTTCCACTTCGGTGGTCAGATCCCGCAGTTGGAGATCTAGTTCTTGCGCTTGAAACTGCGCATCTTCCGCCGCTTCCACTCTTGTCCGCAAAGTATTAATCTCCGTCTCATTCTCCTGTATGACATGACGAAGCTGCTCTTGAGCGGTCGCTGCAGCCTGTTGAGCAAGGTGATATTGATTGTCGCCTTTGCTTTCTGCTAATCGAAGACGGGCTTCCAGAGAGTTGATCTCCTCACGCTTTTCCCTCTCCAGACTCTGCAGTCCTTGTTCCAGAGTCCATACCGTTGAATCCCGTTCGGCGCGAACATCGCGTAACTCACGACGGAGGTCGGACACTTCATCCTGGCGGCGCTGTTCGGATGATTCGATCCGTTCACTCAAGCGGTCAACAAATGATTGGTGGACACCGTCGGGATCATCTTGCTTGTCTGCCAGAAAATCCTCGGCTTCCTCTTTTTCTCTCTGGGTGCGTCGCAGCTCCTCCTCCAGGTCGGATATTCGGTCATCTTGCTGTTGTATGAACCGTTCTTTCTCCTCCGATTCGTTGTGATCTTCATTTTGAAGCTCCTCAACCTTGCTCTGCAGCTCTTCGATCTTCTCGTCCTTCTCATCCGCCAGACGGTCCTTTTCGCGCAGGTCGATCTCCAGGTCTTGAATATCTGCCTGAAGCTGTTCGGTCTCGAGGCTCATTTGCTCATAAACTTCAATGCGTCTTTGTAGAGTCTCGATCTCCATGGCCTGTTCGTCCGTAATGCGCTGGGCTTGGTCGAGTTCTTCCTGGCCAGCTTCTGCTTGGTGTCGGCTCCGCATGTTGTTGGCGTACTGTCGCAGTTGTTCTCGATACTTCTCAAGTTCTTCTTCGGCCAATTTAACCTGTCGTTTGTATCGCTTGATCTCGACTTCGAGCTGCTGCCTTGTCACCTTGAGATCGGCGTTTTCTCGTAATGTTTGCTGGTTGAATTCGGGACCCATTTTCTTGATATTCTCCTCGAGGAAGTGAATCTTGAGCTTTAAGCCAAAGTTCTCCTTGTCGATCTGTTCGAGCTTCTACCACTGTATTAGTAGGCGGAAATTCTTGGGTCCCATCGAACACTTACGGCTTCCTGGTCTCGTAAAGTGAGGACGTTTCCATTGTCCAGCACAGCATCTTGACCCCTGCCCATCATCACGCCCGGAGTGCTCACAGCACTGCTACTACCACCAGGAATGACTGGTGTGTCATCGGTCTCATCTTCTTCCACTATAGAACCCATTCCCGAACCGAAAACCTCGCTGGCTTCGGGCAGCGCTGGCGACGAGAACTTGTACCCATTCCTCAGTGCTGCGGGAGTTCGCAGTTTTCTCTCTGGGATGATACTGTTTCTCCCGATATGTTTCGCAGTATTCCGTGCGCTGTTTCGTGTCGCTGATTTGAGTAGAGGTGTGAACTCCGTCTTCGTGGGGTTACCAGAGCGACCTGCCACAGGTGCTCGAGGCGTCTGGAGAAGAGTACTGTTGATGCCTCGTTTCCCTTGCATATGCACAAGAAGATCATTTCGGTTCTTGATCGGAGATATAAATGACGGCTCGACTGATGCACTTGGACCAAACAACTTGGATGGCGAGGCCATAGAGAAGGAATAGTCGGGGGACGATGGTGGGAATAGGTTCGCCATTGCGAAGACGGATATCCAATCCAGGTGGGCGTTGACGCGTAGAGATCAAGTCATAGGATATCGGGTGCAATGCGCGTCCAAAACCCCAGGGACTCCGGATAGCGATGGAGTCGGAATGGTAGTCATTGCATACAGCTTGATGTTTGGGATGCGGTCAAAAGGTAAACAAACCATGGCGGACGAAAGGCACTATTTGCGTCATGGGTCGCAAGGACACAAGGCTACAAATATGAACCAGCCACAGGTCATGTGCTTGATCGTGGCAGCAATACGCATGCCTTACTGCCCCAGGCATCAACTAGAGATTTCCGTCTGGTTCATGTTTTGTCAGGTACCTACGGAGGATTATATCTGAATTATTATTACAGAATCATATCACGCTGTTCACGGAAACCTGAAAAACATACTACGCCTATTCCTACGCTTGACTTATACCTGTCACTGGATTGAGACGATACTACCGGTTGATGTCAACATAAAAGTGCACCGGAAACCTTGAACGGGTGTCCCTATCCCATTCAGCATTGTAGTCCCGAAAACATTAGCACTCAGCTCAGAAAACTCATCTAAAGAGCTTCGGGACCTGGATATACGTTGGCCCCCAGTTGGTTAGACATCATTAGAAGTCACACCTCTATTCCGTCCTGGAGGCCTCAACCATACCTGGTTTAGACGATCGTTCAATGCTTCAACAAAAATAGAGTTGTACTAGTTCGAAGTGATGGGTGACAACGGCACAGAACCAGGCCTGAAACCGTTTGGTGAAGGGTTTGACGGGTTTCCTCGCCAGACGGTCAACGACACAGTGGAATATACCATTTCCGTGTTGAATGCGAACCTTACAGGGAGCCAAGTGAGGACTCGGTTGGCGGAAGTGAAAACTGCTGCTGCCGAACTGGAGAAAAGATATCTTCGGGAATACATATGGCACAAAGACAAGTTTGAATTGGCTTTAAGCAGAGAGCTCGGTATGTACGTCGGCCGTTTTACTTGCCAGATGACCTTGATCCAGGGGGCATTCTCTCCTAACATCGAATAGACAGATGGATACTCGGTGGCAGCACGAACATCGGTGACTCGGTCGCAGACGAATGGCTCATAGTATGGATCCTCCGAGAATTGAGTCTCAAATTCGATGATGTCTGGATCCGCGTTCACGATCCTGACGGCGAATTTCTTGCCATCGAGGCTGCAGATAAGGTCCCAAAATGGCTCACGCCAGAAAACGACGCCAATCGAGTAAGCTGCTGCAAGTTACACAGGAAGCAGTGCTGATAACCATTCAGGTCTGGATAAACAATGGCATGGTTCGCATCATATCAATATCTCCACAGCTCCCCCCAGAACTACCACTTTCCGTTGCCCTCAAATACCTTTCGTCCGGACCGACCCCACCGCTCCATTCGACCTCTACACTCAGCAATTCAGCCTTTTCAAGGATCGCAGGGCATCCAAAAACTATCCATACCAACCTACACCGGTCAATTGTGACCGTGCCGCGAAAACTAGCATTCTTGCTACTTCAACGACCGAGGATAGTGTCGGCCGCAGTTGAAGCATTCCATCTCCGCGATCCGAGCTCCATGCGTTTCCTGAGGCGGGAGCCGGGGAAAAATCTTCAACTTCCTCCTACTGATCTCGTAAACATCAGTGTTCTCTTTTCCCGCGTTGGGTATGCGCAGATCCGGACACAGGAGTTCGCACCCCCTGCCTCATGGTTCGACGTCCATGGTGCCGTGAATGGCGAATCCCAATCTGAGGAGAATACATTGAGACAGCGGCGGTTGGACGTCGGAATGAAACTAACCAGTGGCTTTGAGATGCTCTTGGGCAATCCCAAGTCGAACGCCCGTAAGGATGTCCTTGAGCTGGAGATCTTGTTGGACGATCTGGAAGCAGGCGAAGCAGAAATGCCCTCCGATGATGCCTTGATCGAAAATATGCAGCGAGGCGAAGATTCGGAAGGATGGATGGATGTTGATTGGAATGACTTCAATCATGCACTTGATGGTGGCTCGGGCGATGCAGGCGCAGGCAAGGTTTCTGAAGTAGAGACTTCTAAAGAAACTTCCCGGAGCAACACGGAGAAGGCGAAATCAAGCGCGGTTGAAAAGTCTACCGCCCCAGATGCGTTGCAAAACCTCCTATCTCGAACACGAGCTTTCATGCAGGACGAGGAGGCAGGTTTAGAAGGGGTCGACGATATGGACGAGATGGACATCGATAATGACCCGGATGACGCATGGTCCGATGTCTCATCTTCGGGCAACAGCTCCGACCAGGTCGATGAAGAAGCTTTCAACAAGACCTTGCGTGAAATAGCATCTAAGCCCGCCCATCATCACGCGGCCGCAGGAACAGGCCGAGCAGCATTAGGGCCAGATCCGCCTCCGGGCTCAAACAACTGGGGCGTCAAGACGGTTGTCCCTTCGGAGTGGGCTCGAGTGAAAAGGGAGCTACTATGGCACGAACGGGAAGAATCACGAGAAAGGCAAAGGGAAGCACTCCATGTCACTTTTACGGCCGTAGACCTCGGTGGCCCTGCCTTGTTCGAGATGACGAAAAGCAAGGTCAAGACTGATTCCAAGCCTAAGTCAAACGAGCAAAAGGATCCATGGGAGCAGCAAAGTGCTCCAAGTGACGGAGAGGATAATTCGTACGACGAGCTGGCACAGATGGAGCAAGAATTACGAGACGCTGGCGCTTTGAACATCGATGCTCCACCAACGGCGCGGTCATATGGATCGACAGGCAAGGGCAAGGCGCGAGTGGCTGACAATTTGGATGGCAATGAGGCAGATGGTCAAGATTCCGAGGAATATCGCGTCCTAGCCAACCTACTAGAGTCCCTTTCTGCAGAGGGAGGGGCGCCTGGCCCGTCTCGAAACCTGATGAAGATGTTGGGCGTTGATGTTCCCCAGGACGAGGACGAAGATGATGTGGATTGAAGAACTACTTGTTATAGAAGCTCAGTTGTTCAATACTACGGATTGCACACAAGCGAGGCTTTGAACGCCTTTCAATGTCCGGATCATATCCCATCTTGCAAAGCTCTTCTTTTGAGTCGCTCCTCCAAAATGCCGCGAGGAACAGCACACCGACTCCGCCGCATCGCCGTACTTTCTTCGCCAGTCTCAAGGGTGCCATTCATTAGCAACGGCTTCGATCACGGTGTGAACCGAAGGCTTTGAATCAGTCCAGCCTAGTATTGGTCCTTGCACTCGCTTCGGCCGTCAACTTTAGCCCAACAGGGGCATCTTTGAGTGGCATGATGACCTCCACGAAGCGCAAGAATTTTCCAGTGTTGAACTGTTCATCCCCCAAAAGCTTTTCGAGCTCATCCTTTGTGCTCACGGAGTACGATTTCGCCTGACCTTCTTTCGCGCCGAAGACATGCGGAATCTGTGTATACCGCCACGGCTGCACATCATTGTAATCGGCTTCCATGCCGTGGATCCATCGTTCGATAGTGTAGCCGTTGTTATTGATGACGAAGATAATCGGCGTGAGATTGTTCCGAAGCATCGTGCTAACCGTCTGCGCCGTAAGTTGGAAGCTTCCTTCTCCCGTCCACAGCACGACTCGGCTCGGCTCCTTCTTCGTCTCTGCAGCCTCGTCTATAGCCGCAAGAGCGGCACCTTGGCATGCGCCCGTGGCGTATCCAATCGAGCCCCAGAGCACCTGGTTGATGGCTCTCGCCTTTGCCGGGAATCGGGTTGTGATGATCCCAAACTCGGCCGTTCCAGTTTCTGTGATGATGATGTCCCCTTCACGGAACCACCGACCGAGCCGTGGCCAGAGATATGCGTGCGTGATATCATGGCCCTTGGTTTGGAGCTCGCCTTCAACGGACTGGTTATCAGGGGCCTTCAGCGGCTCAGGAGAAGCGATTTTGAGCTTGCCATCCTGGATTCTTTTCGCCAGTTTGGAAATCACACCGTTCATCCGCAGCCCAGGATATTCGGAGTACTTGACGCGGATGTATGTGGAATGGAAGTCGATGGTGTTCAATTGAGAGACGCGGTAGGTGAAACCGGTCGTGTTGAAATCGGATTGGATGGAGCCGATCGTAAATACCAGGTCGGCCGACTCAACCCTCTCGCGAACCTCCTTCGACGACCCAGAACCTGCATAAACCCCGCCGTAGTTTGGAATTGTCTCGTCGACTGCACCTTTGCTCATCGGCGTTACGTAGGTGGGCAGGCCAGTGGCTGCGATGAGGTCGTGAGTTTCTTTCAGCGCTCGGTGACGGATCGCACAGGCGTCAACGAGGATGATTGGGGTCTTCGCCGCCTCGACATGTTTGCAGATGGCATTCAAGCAGTAGTCTTCGACTTCGGGGTTATTCGGCGGGAAGGTCATGTCCAGTGGAGTCTTCAACCGCGCGCCCTCCACCTTTTTCTGTACCATATCCGTGGGGAGCATGATATAGCCCGGCCGACTTTGGATGTAACATTCTCTGATAACCTCATCAATTTGATGGGCAATCTGTTCTGGATGGCTGAGAATGGCAGTCGAACAACTGATTTGCCTGCCAATCTCTGAGAACACTCGGAAGTCTCCGTTGCCAAGTGTGTGGTGGAGAAGCATGCCATTCCGCTGCGAGACCGTGGATGGACATCCCACGATATGTACGACTGGGACAAATTCGGCGAAACTTCCCGCAATGGCATTGATGGCACTAAGTTCACCGACGCCAAAGGTTGTGACAAGGGCGGAAATGCCTTTGATTCGAGCATATCCATCGGCCGAATACCCTAGAACCGTCAATTAGAGCCATCCGACTATACTGGGCCATGATTAGAGTGGTATTGTGCTTGAGGGAGCTCCGTTTGGAGTGAAGGAGGCCTTCTATGTTCAGCTGGGGGAGGATATACACGACCCCGGACAAGGCCGTGGATAGGTTGACGGGCTCACGAAACTTACCGGCATTGAGCTCGTTCGCGTCGCCTACCCATTTTAGTCCAACCTTGGGAATGTAGTCGAGCGCCTGGAGATTGAAGTCCCCAGGCAGGCCATGAATATGTTGGACGCCGACCTCACGAAGGCGACGGAAAAGGTACTGTCATGGAGCTTAGCACATATGACAGCTCCGAGCCCATGCCGTGATACGCACCTCTCCAACATCAATTGGCTGCTTCGATTCTTCCATTTTCGTAGAGTGACCGAATATACTTTCAATGCGTCCAGCGAGGAAGGGATTGAAAGTGTTGAAGGAATTGTTGAAGTATGAAATCGGATGCCGTGAAAAGAAGGCACGATTGACATTAGACAACCACCTGTCGTGCTCCTAACGCGATGTCATCAACATGAGAGAATTACAGAAATGGTGGGGCGGATTCCAGCGGAGCAAACTGGTTTCACTGAGTCGAGACTTGGTAGGAATCGTGAAACCTCTTGCTTTACCAGTTCTTTCTGCCCGAACAGGGATACCTGTACTGAGAGTGCAGCTTCGTCATCATGAATCATTCGACAAGGAAGGCACGAGAGTAGGAGATAGTAACCAAACAGAGGTCAAGGTGGACCAGACAGAGGTGTTATCCGACCGCTTCAGTCGGTCTGGTATAGTCTCTAAGCAATCAACTGGTACCGGTACTTATCTCAATAATCCAAAGGGCGACATCATATTGCATCCAAGCTATTCCGAATCAAGGGGATACTAAGAAATAGTAGTCGATGCGATGGCGTTCGAGTTGCGACTCGGCATCGGCTTGCCGAACACGCCGATATGGAAAATAGCTACCGGGATACCGGGTTTGGGTTCAACGTGCTCGGAACTTGGATTTAACTACATCATGCATCGGATGCTTCTCTGCAAGACTCATTTCTAAATTCCACACCGTTACTAGTTAGTGACTAGACGCGGGATCGAGCGTGGGGTCGGTGTTCGCAGTGGAGTCGGTCGCTGACATGCGGAGCAGTGGACTGTGGAACCCCGCATATCACGTAACCAGATACTCCGTACAGTCGAGCAATCTGATGAAGCTGAGCATCATCAAAGTGTGACTGAACCATACCTACACAGTATTAGTACCATATGATCCGTAAACAATTACTGTACATGGTATATAATACTGATACTATACACTTTAGCGCCTGAAGTACCTAGGTCTGTACCATGAGCTCATCCTGATGAGTGGTAGGTATCTGCATGATGATAACTTATTGCCCTCACCCCTCTCTTTTCTCTAGTTTCCCTCTCCTCCAGCCTCCCTTCCCTCTCCTGTAACCATCTAGTACCTGTTCTGCTAACTGGTGTATGCTGTCCGTCCAGCTTTTCCTATTCTTATTCCGAGCAGTCGGTGACTGTGAGAATACAGCAATTGCTCCATCAAAACGATCTCCTCCATCTGCAAGCTGCCCCTCGTCCGATTCATCGTGATCCTGGGTTTCGCCGCTCTCTTCCAGCGACTGGTACGCGGGGGTTCGCGTTCTTTCACCAACATGGCGTGGCGCTCGACAGGAGGCTCCAATTCCGAGCTCATCAATAACCTGTACCAGAATGGAATGATTGACTCGGCGAAGGTAAAGGATGCAATGCTAGGGGTGAGTGGAATGTCATTTGACTCGATCTCCAGCAAAGACCTTGTTCCTTCCGCCCGGACTCATGAGGTTTGCACTGACTTAGGCATGCAATAGGTCGACCGCGCCCATTATGCTCCGCAGACGCCTTATGTGGACTCTCCGCAACCGATCGGCCATTCGGCAACCATTTCCGCGCCGCACATGCATGCCTCCGCAGCCACGTCCCTGCTCAATCACCTCAAGCCCGGTTCCCACGTCTTGGATATCGGCTCAGGCTCGGGATACCTTACCCATGTCCTGGCGGAGATTGTCAAGCCAAACGGACAAGTCGTGGGGGTTGAGCACATCCAGCCGCTCGTCGACCTAGGCAGGGAGAACATGCAGAAAAGCGCTGAAGGGCGGGAACTGCTCGCGAATGGGACGGTGAAATTCGTGAAGGCGGACGGTCGGCTGGGATATAAGGAACTTGCCCCTTACGACGCGATCCATGTTGGCGCCGCAGCGAAGGAGCTACACCCTAAGTTGATCGAGCAACTTAAGGCCCCGGGCAGGATGTTTATTCCAGTGGAGGAAGGATTCCTCCAGCATATCTATGTCATTGACAAAGCGGAGGATGGGACAGTGGAGAAGAAACGACAATATAGTGTGCAATACGTGCCGCTGACCGACCCACCAAAGCACGGACAGGAGGACTAAAACCCTTCTGAGGAGAGATCAATGCTTATGCTCGCCGCAGATCTGCTGCGATTCAGAGCGGTCGGGGTCGAGGTTCAGTAGATCATAAGCGCCAGCTGGAATTCTGTATGATAATAACCGGGACACAGAAAGCGTCTGGAAGGGTCCACCTCCACAGAAAACCTAGTCGCGAAAACCTGCATATATTTGGTTTCGATGTCAACTGTCCCATACTCCCGCCCAACGCCGTTGATGGAGAGAAAACTATCCGGAACTGGCTCGGAAGACGTGGAATCCTTGGTCGTCCCTCATACCAGAATGAGCGCCTTGAAACCATGATTCATCACGATCGTGCAACAATATAATCCTTATTCTCCACCGTCACGCTCTTCGTCTGTGATGTGGGTTAGTGGATCGTTTTCCTCGCAATGTAAGTCATGAGGAACGTACCATATGATTGACTTTATACACCCCGACCAGGCGAGCTGCAAGCTCAAACATGTTGTTCCGTAATGAAATGACAATGAACTGCGCATTCTTTGTCCTCTCCTTAATGTAGCTGGCAACAATTGAGACCTGCGAAGTCGTTAGTATTGCGAAGGACATTGCATGCCGGTGTCACTCACATTCCGGAAATCCAACGCCGCATCAATCTCGTCCATGACATACAATGGCGTCGGTTTGTATTGATGCAACGCAAACACTAGCGCCAAACTACTCAGCGTCTTCTCGCCACCGCTCAGGTTGCTGATATTCTTCCAGCTCTTCTTCGGCGGCATGACCGAGAATAAGATCCCTTCTGCAAACGGGTCCAAGCTGTCCACCAGCTCCAGCTCGGCGTTGCCGCCCATGGTGATCATCTGGTACATCTCCTTCAACCGCATGGAGATCTCGGAAAACCCTTGCATGAACCCTTCCAGCCGAAGGCGGCGTAACTCGTCGAGCTTGCGCTTCGAAGCCTCGCGGGTGCCGATGGCGGAGTTCAAGTCTGCGAGGCGTGAACTGTGCTCCGCGACACGACGACGGTAGTCGGAGAGAACGGAAAGGTCCACTCGGTTAGACTGGGTCTGGGACTCGAGCGCAGCGATCTCTCGCTTGAGCGTCTCCTTCGACATGTCGGCGAGCTCGTCGGGGCTGTAGATCGGGATCATTGTTGCGGCATTGGTTGCTGTCGTAGCATCGGCATCTTCCATGACGACGTCACCCGAGTCGTCGTTGTCATGTCTGGTGTCTCCCTGATGCTGGTTCTGCTCCCCCTCCCGTCCACTCATGAGATCTTCGATGTTGTGGAGCTCCAACTTCGAGAGCTTTTCTTCAAAGCTCCTCAGCCGTCGAGCTGCTTCGTCCCCTATTTTCTGCTTCTCCTCCAGTTTATTCCGCATCTCGATCTCAATGCCGCGAGTCTCATTCAGTTCGGCCTGCTTTTGGTCCAGCTCGGTTTTGAGGGCTTGGAGTTCTTCCTTTTTCGCCTCCAAAGATTCTTGCGCCTCTTCTGCTTGCTGGCTTGAGCCGGAAGCATTCTGGACATGCACAGTCATCTGATCCGCGACCTTCTCCATCTCCTTTGCGGTGCCGGCAAGGTCTCTCTCGCTATCCGTCTGTGCCTTTTCATGTTTGGTCTTCTGTTTCCGAGCTTTCGTTCGAGACACTTCGGCATTTGACATCTCCTCGCTGAGGGTGTTGACTTGGTCCTTGAGGCCGTCGACCTTTGCTTTCTGGCTGCGAAGTCGGACACCACCGATCTCCATGATCTTGTCCTGCAGTGTCTTGATCTCCTCCTCCACATTACTCGTCTCGGAACGTAGTCTCTCAATCTCGGCTTCCAACTCTGAGATCGTCTTCTGAAGGGTTAAGATCCGCTTCTGGTCACCTTTCTGCGTGGTTTGCTCGACTGTCAACTCTTGAATGCGTTTCCTTGCGTCGGTGATATTTCGATCGAAACTTTCAATCTCAAGTATCAGTTTCTGGGCCTGGGTCTCGAACGATGGAATCTTGTTTTTCAGGGCCCGTAATCGCTCGTCAAGTTCTCGAACATCTTTCTGAAACTCCGCAAACATCTCTTCATACTTCTCTCGATCACCCTCAAGCTTCGTCACTTGTTCTTTGCTCACATCGGCAACCAACTTCGATGACATGGCACCTTTGGCAACACGCGTCCCACCTCCAGTCATCGTACCGGACTTATCGATGAGCTGTCCATCAAGTGTGACCACACGCCATCGCTTTGCACCATAGGCAATTCGATTGGCTTGCTCAAGGTTGTTAGCGACCAGAGTGTTCTGGAGCACGCTGTAGAAGGCGGGCATGAATTTCTTATCCTTGGGCTTGACAAGATCGAACAACCTGGGAACATTTTCCGACGTCTCGATCGCCGACATATCCCGCTGGGGTAAGCGATCCAGTAGGATGAAGTTGGCACGACCAAGATTGTTTTTGCGGAGGTAGTCGATGCAGGCTTGACCAACCTCGACCGTGTCAACCACGAGGTTGTCCAGGGATGGACATGCGGTCGAAATGGCGACGTCGTACTTTTGGTCAATCGCGCCGAGATTTCCCAGCCGGCCGTGGAAACCTTCGATTCGTCCCGATTCTTTGAGCCGCATGAGGCCGCTCAACACGTTTCCTTGGGTTTGAGTAGCAGAAAGGCTTGATTGTGCTTCGTCAGCCTTCTGACGAGCTCCGGACAGCTTTGACCGGAGGGCTGGCTCCTTTTCGATGAGCTCGTCATATTCCGCTTGAACGGCATGTAGCTCTTCTTCCACGGTCGCCTTTTCGGCTTTGGCATTGCCCAGCTTCTCGGTTTTGGCAACCTTGGACTCATCAAATCCAGAAATCTTCGTTTCGATCTCGGCGATTGCAACAGCACCCGCATTCTCCCTCTCCCGAAGGATGTCGAGTTCGCTTTGGGCAACAGCCATGGCCGACTGCTTCTGACTGATCCTTTCCTGCCACGGCTCCAGCGATCGTTGTTTTGTGGCGATTTCGTCGGACAACCCCTGAGTCTTGCCTTTCAGACTTTCGCGGATCCCATTGAGCTCGTGCTCTTCTCTCGTGATCTGATCTTCGAGCTCTACGATTTGTTCGTTGCATCGCTCGACATCGTCCGTGCCTTGCTTGATAAGGGTCTCCTGTTCGGCTATGCCAAAGGCCGCGGTCTGCAGAGATTTTTCCAATTTCTTTTGCTTCCCCGTTAGGAACTTCTTTTTTTCTTCAAACTTGACCGTGTCCTTGTCGATCTTAGCCATCTCCTTCAGCAAGGCCTGGGAGTCCCTCTCGAGCTGTTCGAAATCTTTGGAACTGGTCTTGTACTGCTTCTCAAGCCTCTTGATGCCATCTTCACTACCCGCATGCCGTTGAAGTTCCTCGTCCAATTGTGCCTGAAGTTTGGAAACGGCTTCTTGATTGACTTCATAGGTATCCCGAGCCTCGGCCATGGAAATTTGGTAAAGCGCCGCCTGCTTGATAGCTAGCTCGTTCTCGTCGCGAATGTAAGCAAGTGCCTTGTCCTTTTTGTCCTCCAGAGCGTTCTTTTCCTTCTCAACATGTTGAACGCGTCCACTTTTTTCTACGCACACCTCGTTGAGAGTCTCTGTCTCGGCGGCAGCTTCCTCGATCGGGGTCTTGTATTTCGACGTGCCGATAATATCTTCGAGATACTCCAGCAGGCCGTCGTCATGTTCATTTGCGGCCTTCGGCTTCATCTGAGCGATTGACTCCACTTCGCCTTGGAGAATTAAGAACCGCTTGTGATCCAGGTCAATGCCACGATCTTTCAGGAGTGTAGTGACCCTCGTAAAATCGGACGTGGACCCATTGATATAGTATTTGCTTTGGTTGTTCTTGAAAGCTCGTCTGGAGACAACTAATGTGGAGTCGGGGATCACATTGTGGCCGCCACCGGGGATGTCGATGACTTCCTGGAAATGCACTTCCACTTCGCAATACTCCAGATCTGGGAAAGCAGCCGAGTTGTGGATCAGCGCAGAAATCTTGCCTTGTCTCATTTTGCTGGCTCTGAAACCGAACACGAAGAGTAAAGAATCGATGACATTGGACTTGCCGGACCCGTTGGGCCCAACGACCGAGGAAAACGACGCGTGAAATGGACCAACGATTTGCCTTCCAGCGTAACTCTTGAAATTCATCAGGACCAAATTGGTGATGACGAGTCGGGACTTCGGTTCGGATGACTCCTGTACGACAGGAAGAGCCGTATGCCGGGTCCTAATCACGATATCCATGGGCTTTTCGAGGACCGTAGTCTGTGTATCAACCTTCGCGATCGGGTCTGGTTTCGCGAGCTCCGTGACATCCTCCAAAATCTGAGTCTGCTCATTAATCGTGCTATTCGTAATATCCGCAAGCGGCGTGGCATGTCTCTGCTGAGGTACCGGGGTTGGGGATGGCTTTGGGGCGAGTAGAGTCGAATCGCCGCTTTCCATCAATGACTCGCTTGGGTCCGGCGAAAGTGATGGTTTCGGAGTGGGTAGCGGCTCAGTTGGTGTTTGAGGGACTTCGGGGGCAAGAGAAGCGCGACTCTTGCGACTCGATCTCACACTCTTTCGCTTTGGTGGGGCCTTCTTCGAGGGAGAAGGCGGCTCTGAAGGGGCGTTGCTCTCGGGAGGACTGAAGATTTGCGAAGGCTCAATGGATTCGCCGGCTCGTGTTCTTCTCGTCCGTCCACCAGTTCGCGGGGTGGATGCGGTCTCTGTTGTCTTTCGCCGTGCCGTACGTCGTGGACTCGTAGCTGGGGCCGGGGTGAAATCATCTTCACTGTCTTGTTGTCGCGTGGTGTTGGTGTCGTCTTCATCGGATGAATCAACGACGAGCTTTTTCCGGGAGGCAGCCCGTCGCGAAGGTCGTGTTGGCGATGCTGCGGACATGATTATATGTTACATGAGGATTTGTGAGATATAAGCAGAAGAGCCTCCTCAAAGCATCGGTGTAGTCAAGATAGTCAAGACCTAACAGCAGTGGATGATGATTGCGACTTTGCGTGTGTGCGTGTGTGTGTAAACAGTAAACATTGGTTGGCAGGAGAGCAGGACCGTGCTTTCCCTGTCAACAACCGCCCAACCGCGCCACATGCGCCACAGACACCAGCCACATGCGCCACCAGGGTTCTATCAGAAACCGACGAGGCAAGTGCGATTCACGCTCAGTGGTTTCTATGAATCCCTTCCGCTTCACCTGAGACTCTCTGCTTCTGGACAATCAGATTCCTTTTCTACTCCAAGTCTCTCGCTATACGCGTATTCCTACGCTGTTGTCTGCCGATATGGGCCCAATTCCGCTCAATACATCAAGTCAATAGACATCTCCCCGACGTCTCAAAGCGCTTCCCCGTGGACGGACTGCTAAAACTGCTCGTTGAATATGTCCCATTATCAGTCAAACGGCTACTCGGCCGCCAATGGCTCCTCTCTCTATACTGTCACCGCTCTACGAAGGTGGTCATGCGCCGATAAAGACCTGCCAGGTGTTGACAAAATTGAAACCATTCACGTCTACGACTTCGACAACACCCTCTTTGCCAGTCCCCTCCCCAACAAGTCACTCTGGAACGGCCAAACAATCGGCCAGCTAGGCAGTCCCGACGTTTTCCTCAATGGCGGTTGGTGGCATGATTCCGCCATCCTTGCTGCGACAGGCGAAGGGGTCGAGAAGGAAGAACCGCGTGCCTGGGATGGATGGTGGAATGAGCAAATCGTGGACCTTGTGCGGCTGTCGATGCAGCAGAAAGATGCGCTGTGCGTTCTCTTGACTGGACGCGCCGAACGCCAGTTCGCAGAGCTTATCAATCGAATCGTCAAATCCAAGGGACTAGAATTCGATCTGATAACCCTCAAACCGGCCGTTGGACCGTCAAATCAGAAGTTCTCCAGCACCATGAACTTCAAGCTCGAATTCTTCACGACGCTCGTAAACACATACCACAGAGCAACCGAAATCCGAGTGTATGAAGACCGGCCAAAGCATACCAAGGGGTTCCGCGATTTCTTCGCCAATCTGAACCGACAGCTCCTCAACCCAGTTCCACCCCCTCCACGCGGCACCATTGTCGCCGAAGTCATCCAAGTTCCGGAGAATGCCACCGTTCTCAATGCAGTCACCGAAGTGGCAGAGGTGCAGAAGATGATTAACAATCATAACACCGCCATCTTAGCCGGCACCGCTCCTCCGACCGCAATCCCTTTCATACTCAGACGAACCGTGTTCTATACTGGTTACCTCATACCCGCCGCCGCGTCGCAACAACTCCAATCTCTCGTCCATCCGCCCTCCAACGTTTCCATGTCCGATATCCGATACCTGGCCAATTCCATTCTCATCACCCCTCGTCCCGCTCCCCCATCCGTCCTCACGAAAGTGGGCGGAATCGGTCGTCGTCTGATGTGGCGCGTGACCGGAACGGCATGTTGGGAAGGCAAGCTCTGGGCGGCGCGCGTCGCTCCGATCCCCAGCACCGAAAAGGTGTACACGGAGAACAACATCCCCACGGTCGTGCTCGCCCTTCGACGCGGCGCGCGACCCATCGACGTCTCCCGGATCGACAACTGGCAACCGGTGCCCGTGGAGAAAGAGTTCGTCTTCGAGAGCACGGTGGGGGAGAAGTCGCTGTTGCGCCTCGAAGAAGAAAAATTCGATTATGCCAACCCGGACAAAGCAACTTCCAATCCGCACCCGCGCCCGAACCAGATCCCACGAGGACCAACCCACTCGCGAGGCAACGCACAACAGGGGAAGGGCCTTCGAAACACAGGGCAGGGCAAAGGAACGAAGCGCATGCGCGAGGACAACGACGACGGTTACATGCGTCTTTCCGCCCCACCACCCGACCGTCGCCAACCGCACCACGCGACCTACGACCAATCACAAGAGGGAGCACGGCGACCCGGAGCGGGCCCCGCCCATAATGCGTACCGAGAGCAGCAAGATCGCGATCGGGGTCCGAGGCATGGCGACAGAGATCGGGACCGCGATCGGGGCGGCCGAGGGGGGCGTGGAGGGCATCAGCGGGAGCGGGGAGGTCAGCGGGGAGGCCGCGGGGGTCATCGGGGGGACCGAGGAGGCCGGGGAAGGGGAGGTGATCGGCGACAGGGGCAATACCGCAGCCTCGACGACGTCGGAGAGGGAAGACCAACGTATACGGATTACGACGAGCAGGGCGAAGGAGCGTATTCGGGGCGCGCGAAGGAGACGGAAGTGTATAATGCATATTGACGGAGATTCTGATCCCGAAAAGTGGATCGGTAGGCCGACGGTTACAGCATAGCAACGAGGCGTTGGAAGTGGCATCTCGATCCGTGGGCCATAGGGTGTATGGGCTACTTGGGGCGCACGGCTGTTTAAAGTTCGTTGGGTCATCTCTGGCATGGGCATGGATACGCCGCGCTTGATGGTATTATTAGGTCTAGGGATACAAGTTTCGACTAAAAGTATCATGGCTTGAACGCCCGGCACATCGCGAAAGGAATTCATCAGTTGGAAAATCAGAGCGGAGTCAATTATTTCCAAGCCCACAGTCCATTCTTCCAACGGCCACCGATGCATCACCCCATCTTTTTTTGAATCACCCTGTGTGTGCCTTCCCATTGGTATCGATGCTTGCGAAATATCGGGCATTCCCTCCGCAACCCGAGATGTTTCCAACGCCCTGTCGTGCGTCTCGAACATGGGAGCAAATCTCCCTAGAACTCGATACGGCGCAACAATTTGGGTTCCTCTTGCCCACCAGGCTTCGGTCATTACGTTTCCTTACAACTTCCCGTCCGCTTTCGCTTCCTTGATCTGCTCGAATACCTAAACGCAGCAAGTCAGCACAACGATTCAACCGATTTCACAAGCAGGACAGAGATTGCGGCAACGAACCTTCAGCATCTTCCTCCTTGCCCCGAGCGCATTCACTCCCCGTTTCTCCAGCCCCTCATCATCCAACTCGATCATATCCGGCCAACTCAGATCCTTCAGGTTGTCGGTGTACTTGTGCAGCCGCAAACTCCTCAACCACGCCGGTATATCCTCCAGCAGCTTCGTGTCCGTCGGATCCTCCGGCGGCTTGCTACTGCCCCGCCGTCCGCGCGGACTCCTCCCCCGCGCAATCTCCGAATGGTCGGACAAATATCCCTCGTGCAACTGCCCTGGCGCGCTGAGACCGAACGAGGCGAGGTTCAGCTGCGGGACAAGGTTGACGTTGCCGCTGGCATCGTAGGTCGTCAGGTAGCCGTTGTTCTGTGGCGGCGCGAACGACATCCCGGGAGGTCCGCTGGGACCCCCACCACCCATGGCCAGGCCAGGGGAGTTGGGACGCGAGCGGCGACCGTTCAGAGCGGCGAGTTGTTGGGCTTGAAGAGCGGCGGCTTGCGCGGGCGAGAGGACCTGTCCCAGCTCGTTGGTCATGACGAAGTTGGCGTTCGGGTGCGACTGGGGGTTGGAGGACGCGCCACCCGGACCGTTACCCTCCGTGGAGCGGGTGCGGCGGTACTTGCGAACATCGTCGAGCTGGATCCGGTTGTTGACAGTTGACAGGGCCGCCAGTTTCATGGCCGTCGCGTTGGCGATCATGTCGGCTTGGGAGCTGGATTGGGCGGCGGGGAAGTTTGGAGCCATCGGGGTGTTGACCATCGAGGCCCAGTTGCCGGAGCCGGAGTACGGGGAAAGGAGCGGAAGTCCCGAGGGATCGATCGCGTTGAGGGTCGTGCTTTGGATATTGCTGTCGCTGTTGATGGGAGCCGGGCGATTGGCGCGGAGGCCGGCGGACGGAGGGGGTTGTATGAACTGACCCATGGGCGGGTGGTGACTCGAGGATGACTTGGGACGCGCGGCATTCGATGAGCGCGGTCCCCAGGGCGACGAGGGCGGTTGGTTCGGGTTCTCTTTGCGTCCTTCTTCAGGGCCGGAAATGGTCGGGGCGATCAACGAGGTGCGATCCACCGTACTGTTTCGGTTGGACGTCGGTTGCATGCCGGTCTGTTGAGTGAATTCGGCCTTTTGCTTCGCGATGGCGGCCGCCGCATCCGGGAACATGGAGTAGATGGTGTTCGGGTCTAGGCCCGAATTGCGCTTGACGCTTGGCGAGGGAGGCGGACGAGCGCCGACAGAATTTCGCGACCCGTCGACCGACAGCTTCGTGAAAGCATCGCTGAATCGCTGAGACATCGGATCTACCAAGGGTTAGTTGCGAGTAGACGGACCGTCGCTTCATGGTGTTGACATACCCTTTTCCCCAAAATTGGCCGGCGACAGGACACCCGAGAAGGGATGAGACTTGGCCATCTGCTGCAAGACCTGAATGAAGAAGCGAATTTGCACCTGGGTCGTTTGCTGCAGAAGCGCATACAAGGCAGCCGTTCGTTCCGCTTCGCTTAAGACGCGGAACCACTGCTCAATCGCGCTGAGCTCATCCTTGAAGTCCTGGTCCAACGTCGCGGCGGCCATTTCCTCCAGCGTCGCCTCGTATTGATCGATGTCGGCGATCCACTGTTGCGTCGCCTTGTCCATGGTACCCTCATCATTGTGATTCTGGCCCTGGTACACCTCCGACGAGGGACGAAGCGGGCCTCGTCCGGCCATGGGGGATGGAGAGAAGTCGGCTGAGGCGCGGAGGTGATGGCCTGCGCCGATGGTTCGCGAGTTCGGAGGTCGCAGACTCGAGGATGTGACTTCCGGAGTGCTGTTCCGGTTGCCGGGGGTAAGGCCAGACATGTCGAGGTTTTTGAAAAGGAATATCGGGTCGAGTGATATCGAATCGGTGGGATTTCGAGCAGTAGAACAACCGAAAAAGGGCTCCAATAAGGAAGAGCGATGAATCCAAGCGACAGTGGGATTAGTAGAGGGTAGGGGGCCGATAGACTCCTGCAGCACCGGCTGACCTCAAAGGAGCTTCGATAACGAAGAACTCGAAAGAGGAATTAAGATGCGTTGATTTTACAATCCGCCCGCATCTGGGGATGAAAGAGTAGCGTCGGGCAGCGGTGGGGCCAATTTTCTCCAGGCGCTTCCGAATCTCCGATGGTGTGTAGGGGTTAAAAGGCGGCTGACAGGTACGGTGTAGTGTTCAGCTGGAAGGTAGGGGAAATCGGAGGCGATTGAAGGGCGATGTATTACGATACAGACCAGACCTCGACAAGGGGAGGTGGAAGGGGTGAAGGATAGGATCGAAAGGGTGATGGAGCAGAGGTGAAGAACAATGGGGAGGGTGCAAGTTGGGATGCCAAGCCAGCCAAGGGTTCAGGTCCTTTTGGTTCCTGTAAGGAAAAAGAACAACAAGAAGGACGGCGCAAGCTAGGTCAAAGAACAAGCCTATGAAGGAAAGGATTTCCAGATATCAGAAGGGGGGAGAGAGCACGAGGATGATGGTGAGAGGGGAATCAGGATGTTTTTGGTGAATGTTGTGGATGTTGTGGAGGAGTGGGAACTGTACGGCCAGTATCACTTATTACTGCCTTGTTGCCTTGTTGCCTTGTTGCCTTGTTGCCTTTACAGTTACGCGCCTCCAGCTCTGCTGGACTGAGGCGTCTGGCGTCGTGCGTTCTGTGTTCACTCTCCCATTTGATACTCCATACTTTTGTATGTAGTTTCGCTTTTTTTAACATTCACATGAACTGGTTCTGGATTCACATGGAATTTCGAACTCGGTATTGGTAGGAAAGGCACTAGGTAGGGATCCTCATAATCGACCAAACATGATGGAAACATGTCAACATATGCCCCTTCTAGGCAGCATTAATCTACCCATCTCCCTCGCTCTCCCGTGCCATCCATTTACCGCGTACATCTCCTCTCGCGTTTTTCACCGCATGTTCAATCTACCGCTTGATGCCTGGATCGAGCACATGGTTATGCGCACTGCTTCACTCATTGCTTCACCGAGAGGACCGGAATCAGCACGCGCCAATTCGTGTAATCCATGTGTCCGGTCCACCTCCTATCAGACGTCCATTGTCTGGCGACCCGCAACTGGCATTCAGTGGACTTGACTAATCTTGCGCTGCTGGGGAGTGAGGAGGCTTACCTGCTGAGTGCTGAGTGCTGATTGATGACATGGACCAGTGGTGTGACTAAGAGTATGATTTGGGAAATGTAGGAAATGTGAGAATAAGTCAGATGTCCTACCCTATTCGATCCTGACTGCCTGAGTGTCTCGCTGTCACCGAGAATACATAAGGTAGCCAAACCATGGTTCTCAGCTGCCCAGAACCTGGATTCACCACCGGTAGAACACAGATCAGGTTGGTCTTGCTGCTTGAAGCCCCCCTCACCTTGGATTCTGAATCCGAAAGGTGTATGGTTCATATTACCCATAACTCAGCCGAAAGAAGGTTCACTGTTGAACCTCTGGATGATGTTTATGCTCGGATGCGCTTTAATCATCGACCTTGTGGAATCCGATATTATGGTCAAGATTTCCGGTACCTCGAAGCCAACCAGATGGGACAACTATTTCAAGTATATTTCCCTATCATGTTGACCACATCCCCAGCAGTGGTTTTCTAGACAGTACCGTACCGTAGATACTGTAGTAAAGGGATTAAGCTGATGGCATTTAGAGCATCTGAGTCCCTCGGACCCTGCTCATCCCACGCCAGAGCTCAGAGCTCCACGTTACTGTATGAGAGACATCCATAATCATTCGCATATCTGCCTATCAACACTTTCACTCCACTAGTCACCTATTTATGCCGTATTCTCAATCTACCCATGCTTGATTCTACCTCTAGTTCTGATTTCTGAAATGCTTTGCTGCCTGTAACTAGTTCCGCCATGTCTTCCGGGAATCCTTTCCGCCGCTCCATCCAACAGCCCCCCTCCAATGCCACTTCATCGTTTGCCTTGGACTCAGATTCCGCAACCCCTTCAGACGCACCTGGAGATGCAGGTGCGCTTTATACAACATCGGCGCTGGCCAATCATAGTTGATTAATGCTCAGTAGATACACCGAAAACGTCCAAAATAAAGAATGTCCGCATCGTCTCCCCCTCCCGCTCTCCCGTTGAGAACCCCTCCTCCAACCTCCTCCGGCGGCTCAGTACGGGAAGCCATGCTGGATCTCCGCCGCCATCGCCGACGAATGACTCTCCAGAATCGGAAGAGAGCGATCCGTTCGAGCCGACGTTAGAGGAGGGTTCGCCAGAGAGCTCAGCGGTGCTAGAGAACACGCGACAGAATTCGGGAACGCTGGACAGCCCCTCGGATACGCCGGAGTCAGCGTCCATCCCGAACCCTTTTAACAAGACACTGGCTACGATGGATCGCTCCACCACGCATCACGTCTTATTCAAATCCCAACCCGAAGTTATCGATCGAAGCATGCCGGACCGGACCGCGGGGAAGGGGACAATGGATGTGGATTCGTTCAAGAGACTGCTGATGACGGGGAAACCGGAAGAAGAACTCCCGTTGGAAGCAGTAAGACAGACTTCTCTAACCTCCATATCATATGCCCAGGCGAACGCCGTTGCTGCTTCGTCAAATAGCACCCCTGCGGTCCCTGGGGACAGCAGCAGCAGCGCGGATACCTCATCCTTATCGCGGCAGTCGATCTTCGAGCCCGTCCAAGAAACCCACGGCGAGACTCCGCGGACATCCTATGAGATTTCTGTCTCTGACGACGATGAGCGAGCGAACCTAGTGGGAGACCCGAGTCGAAAACGCGAGAGGAAGAAGGCTCCTCCGCCTCAACTGCCCCGACATCGACATGGCAAACTCGTATCGCCGAGAGCACCTCAGACGGTAGCGTTTGATACGTTTGCCGACTCCGTCAATCAACCTTCCACAATAGTCACCCGTCCGCACCGCTCCGAATCAGACCTCAACAAACCCCTCCCACCACCACCAACGACTGTCTCCCTGCATTCTCCCCAGCCGGATATTAATCCGGAACAACCATCCCCAGACACATCCAGCGAGAACGTATCCGCATCAAAATCCCCTCCCACACCAACTGTCACGCCTCCCTCCGCTACCTCACCCACACAATTCAAATCCAATCCCACACAACCGCTCTCCCGCGAACCATCCGTATCGAAGCGTCAACCGCCCGCCCCACCCGTATCCCGACGCCACTCCCAACTCCGCACCGAATCGCCATCAACCGCGTCACTACCAACCTACTTCCAGCAGCGCCACCGCTCCTCCTCCACCCTTTCGCAATCCTCCGCCGCCTCCGTCTCCGCCACCACTTCCCCTCAAACCCCCACCCAATCACCACCACAACCGTCCTCTCATTCCGTCAATATCCTCTCACCCTACAAGATGGCCCCACCACCTCCCCCAACGCGCCGCTCCGGCGGAGGCAGTGGCAGTGCCTACAATCCGTCGCCCGCCCTGACCAGCGACATGGAACCGACCCGCAACAAATCCGACCGCCCGTCCAGCGTCCGGTCCCTGCAGATGACCGCCCGCCGCACCAGTTACGCAGAGACCAGCTCCGTGAAGAGCGTCGGCATCGCGAGCCCTCCGCCGCCACCGCCGAGGAGGACTGGCGAGGCGGTGATGAAGCTGGTGAACGAAGGGTCGGCGTCGGCTGGAGTCGGGGAGGGGAAGGGGATGACGGCGGAGGTAGTGACGCAGGGCGAGGAGGGCGAGGGTAAGGATCTCTTGGCGGAAATCGAGGCATTCCAGCGGGAGGTGGACGAGTTAAGGGGGAAAGTGGGAGCCTAGGAAGGTAGAGATGCAGACCTCACTGGTCTGCTTCCTTCTTAACCGTACATGGAAGCGCGGATAAGGCGCTAGTAGGCTTTTAGGGACTCGGTTGGGTTACTTGGTATATGGATGCCCCCTGTTGTGGACGGGCCGATGTCAAATGGGTGTTACTGATGGATTGAACGTGCTGATTTCGAAGCCATGAAAACCACATCCTGAATTTTATGAATAGCGATTCTTATGCATGATTATATTCAAACCGTCAAACACCTGCTAAATGCATGATTAACTCCGACCGTCATGAATGCCGTGTCCCTCAATTATCGACCCATCGATATGCCATCACCACAGTCTCGCGCCATCTACGAAGCTCACCACGCTTCTCCTGGCCTTCTTCTTCTCCTCCTTCGCTCTCCCCTCCGGCAATGTTACCACACTGCCTTTCCTACTCGCCCGCGCCTCCCGCTCCCGTCCTTGTTCGCTGGCACTCCTTCGCACCGGCTTCACGGTGCTCACGCTCCTCTCATCCTCCTCTCGGCTCGCGGAACTCTCTCGCTTTGAATGCCGGGAGTGAGACGATCGTTTGGATGCTTTCGAATGCTTCGAGTGCTTCGAATGTTTTGACGTTGCCGACGTCTTGGAATGCTTGGAATGCCTCGAATGCGACGATCCGACCATGGAAATACTGTCGCTAGGAGCGACGGTATCATTGTCGGAAGCAAGAGGCTCTTCTTTCTCTCGGCGGTGGTGAGAAGACGCAGCTTTGCTTTGGCTTTTCCCCTTTCGGGACGTGGAGCTCGATGACGACGCTTGTGGTTCCCTTGACGGTTGTTTGCTGGAATTGTGCGATGGGGCCGGCGGAGGGAGGGAGAGGACAGGCTCTGCGCCATTTTCAACGGGCGGGGGATACATGTAGGACGGTGGGCCGACCACGGAATCCTTGCGGTGCGACTTGTGCGTCGGTGCAACAGTGCTTGCCCAGGCAGCCCTAGGATTAGAGGGAGGTGGCGGGAGCGCTGCGATAGGGGGATATTGATATGCCATCGGATCCACGGGCATGGAGTTTACGCGCCGTGCGGTGAGGCGAGACGATGCCGTAGATCTCCCCTCGTCCCATCCTGATCTACCTTGGGGGAAGTAGCTCTCTACTCCCTCAACCCGCATTGGAGGCGCCTCGATCATGCGGATCGGTTCCCTCCACGCTGCTCGTTGCCCGTCTGCCTCCGCGTCTACCTCGCCAACCACAAACCCCGTCCCAGCTCTACTCCCAGCATCACCGCCTCTTCCCGTCGTCGGGACGGTCGCCACGGTCGCTGCCCGCGCGAGGACACGACCGGCTTTCTGCCGCAGCTCCGCTGTGCGTTGCTGCTGGGCTTCCATCTTCGCCTCAAATATCGCCTCCTTCTGCGCCGAATCTTCCTCGCTCCGCACCATCGCGTAGGCGACGGCGGCCCCCGCTGCGGCACCGAGCAATGTGCCGGCGATGGTTTTAGGTGCGATCGACGTGGCGTTGAAGGCGGTGGTAACGAGGTCGAGCACGTCGCCGGTTAATGAGCGGTTTGCTGGTGGTTCACCCTCTGTCGCGGCGGGAGCAGGTGCAGCTGTTACGGAAGCAGGACTCGATACCTTGCTCGCTGCTACGGAAGCAGGACTCGATCTCTTGCTCACTGATACGGATGGTGCCGGTCGGCTGGTCCGCCGGGAGACCACAGTGCCAGCATCTCGATCGCTTACACTCTCGGCAACCGAATTTCGCCAGTTGAGCACACGGCTGCCTGTTTCACTGCCGACTACGGTTCCAGCTGTGGACGGCTGCTCGGCATCATGGCCAGGAACGGGAAGCTGGTGGACCACTTCGAGAGTGTTGCCGTCCAGGTCGATGATTGCGGCGTTGAAGTCCGCATCATGGTTGCGATACGCAGGCGCAGCGTACGGGGTGCCGTGGCATGACAGAGCCGCGGCATAGAAGGTGCGGACGATGGTTCGAGAGGGTGAAGAAACGGCAATATGCGTTGTAGTTGGGTGATATCTAAATCATGCGATTAGCGGAAGAAGCTCCATACGTTCGGGGAACCAACCCAGGCGATTGCTCGATCAACCAGAACTCCGGCTCATGGATGCCCATTGCAATCTCATGGTTGCGCTGTTCAACAATGCAATAGCCGAGAGGTTGGAGCGCCGACAGATAGAAGTAAGATGCTTGATGGAGGTTGGATACGATTACAGCAACATGAGCGAGTGGCATTGCCGATGACAATAAATCAATGTATATGGTTTCGAAACGGACGAGATGTCAGACTTTAGCGATACTGGGACTTTAAAGGGAATCTTGAACTCAAGAAGAATACGGAGGTTAAGACATGCAAAAGGTGAGAGGGATGAGCTTAATAAATCCCGCGTTCAGCCATGATAGTCGGTATGTACTGTACCTACTGTAAGTCCTATGGGTGTACAAAGTACTCCATAACAGACAGCCAATTAAACATGCCCACGATTTCCCTGTTGTTAGTCACGGTAAAGTGAGGGAAAATATGTCTACTCAATCATATCCTTCACACTTTCACGACGATGCAGTTATTCCATCCTTCTCCTCCGACAGGTTGCCTAGTTACCTATCCTAATCTTCGCCGCTGGATTCCCGCTTCCACCCGCCTCGCGAGACCTGATTCAACCCGCCTCAAGCGACGGAGCTCCAGAACTTAGATGCAGGTATGTAAGTATGCCCATCATCTTGCTCGGTCGTCTTGCCGCCTGAACTAGCCGAGGCGGTTCCTCCAATCACCAGCGGTTCTGTGATCCCATCATCTCCGGGGCGCGAGGTGCATCGAAGCCGGTTTCGCCTCGTTCCAATGGATTGGTCGATATTGACGGTGGGAAAGATGGGAGATGTGGGAGAAGTCCAGAAAGGGGCAAGTTCGGCCTCAATCCCTGATGCGGCTCTTCCCGTTGGTCCGCGTGGCTGGACACCTCATAGCGTCAGATCACCGATACTGCGATGCACCTGCACGCATGATTTTGGCCCTTGGCGATGGTGTAGTCAAATGAATAATAACAAGCATAATAACTGATAAGGGTTGAGATTGGAATACCTGCTGCTCAGCGTTCTCGATTGGATCGAAGAATTCGTGTTCATCTTCTGAGGGGTATATGCAGATTGCACTAAGTTATTATATCTACCGGAAAGACTACGGGCACCGGACCACCTGAGGTACTTAATCAGATAACTCGAACGACGGTAGGAACTCAAATGCACGATAGTAGATCCGATTGAGAAAGGGGCAACTCATGATCACTAGAGCCTAATTAATACATCTCACAGCGTACCTAGGCACACGTGGTAATAGGCATTTCGCCTACTTCCGCTCAATCATGAGACTTCTGACAAGCTTGCATTTTGCAAAAACAACCGCATTTTCAGTCCTCCACGTGTCCAAGCCTCGCCCAACCCTTCCTTGTTAGAACTTGGAAACGTCCATTCCACGAAAGCAGCTCCGGAAGGGACATGCACAGAAATGAGATACAGAGCAAGTTGAAGTGCTCTGCAGCTGCTTTGAGCCGGGCCCAAGAGCAGAGAAAAAGAAACAATTGAGTCTGTTGAGAGCCTTGTGTTTTGGTTGGAAAAACAGGAGACGCCGTCCACAGAAACCTCAATCCGTGCGGGGGTAGTCCAACTCCAGTGCTGTGGATGTTGCGATGGCAGCATTGGAATTGGCCCCCGCCCCTACCATTTCAAGTCATATCTCAGTTCAATATCGTCGGACAATCTCTCCATGAGCGATTGTGGTCGATGCCATCCGTAACTCGATATTCGCCGCTAAAGAATGTCCCAGGAGTCCTCGGCAGCATGGCAGAACTTGCTGCATGCAACCGAGGCGCTCAACGAGAAATTGCTGATGCTGATCGATTCATCTTTCATGTCGTCCGCAAATGTGTCTTTTCCCTTGGCCATGGCACCCACGAAAAGACAAAGGCTTTCCTTAGGGGCCAGGGTTTCGATATAGTCTCGTGGTCGTACCATGGGCGCATCGAAACTCAAGGTGACCTTGCGGCAATTGGGGGGGAGATGGTCCGTGAGGGGATTTTTGATGACCTTTAGCAGCTTCTCCTGCGAGGTCGTCGATCGAATCGACAAACGATGGAGAAGTTGGACCATGAGTCCCGCAAACCGCTTGAAGGTTCGCGGGATCCGAACGGTCGGATTGACCTCAATGAGCACCCCTTTAGCTGTGTGGATGTAGATCTGTAACTTCCCGGCCTTGTTCACCGGAGAATCAAGAAGAGTGAGTAGACACTGTTTGCAGTCCTCGGTGATGCCCAACGGGGGACAGCCACCGATTGGACGGAAAGTTAGCCTCGATGCATAGTGAAGGAATGCGTCAAAACAAGTTGAGTCGCACCTGGTGTGTGATGTCCGGACGCGCATCGCTGATGTCTCGCTTCATCTTGCGCATGATGCCGATATGTTCGTCGCTGTTTAACAGGCTGTACTTCTCGTCCTTGCCTCCAGGGTAGCGACTGGAGCCATGCGAGGCTTTGAACGTTTCGAGGCTCGCATTGGACAGGACAACGATGAGGCGCTGAGAGTCCTTATCATGGGTTGGGATTGGATAATGCTGCTCTGCCACAAGCTGTGGAAGTTCCGGAGGGGGGAGGGACTGCGTGATTCCTGTTCCGATGCAACGGGGGATCATGTCAGCCATCATTGTTCGTTGTTGAAAACAAACAGAGTCGGAGTTCGACAGCTTCAAGAATCAAGACCAATACATGCGTTCAGTCTCGAGTTTCGAAACGTGACTCTAGTTGAATAGGCCACTCACTCTTCCGCTTCTTTGCCCGGCTAGGATCAACCTCCATTGGTCTGCGGACACTCGTCGCTTCTTCTGCCAACTGAGATACCGTCATGGAGGCTTCTGGCAATTCCGTGGACGACATGATGTAGGAGGATTGGGAGGGGTCACACTGAGAATAGTCGGGAAAGTCGGCTTGTACGACTCGGACCGGGTCAATATCAAGATATGCTTAAATACCTTACCACTCAGTCTACTTATACACTTCAATCGAGGTGTAGGAAACCGAAATCCGATGTTAGTGGGGGCCAAAAGAAATGACACGGAAGACGAAACGCTTTTTTGATCGCCGAGTCGTGGATGCCTCGTTTTAGTGCGGAGTCCGATCACGTGCCTTGCCTTAGCTTTCAATCTTTAACGCCTCTGCAGTCTGGACTCACCACCGACATGATACACACACAAGAACAGGAGTCAAGTCTTTTGTTGGATTGTTGCAGAATCTCGACTGCGCGTAATGTCGGGAACAAATTTTTCTTCAATACCTACGAATGCACCAAGTTCATCATGATCCCGACTATTAAGGGCGACATGTCAGGGATCGGGACTCTGTCACTCTACGAAATGGCCCGGGGCGGCCTGTGAGGCCCGGAACCTTCGAAGCTCGACGTCATGTTCCCGACGCTTGACGGTCGGGAGGAGAAGTGAATAGGAGGGATACCTAGATGCATGTTTAGCGGTCGGTAGATACTGTAGCCTGTAGGTACCTGTTGGTAGTAAGCAGCGCCCCTGGGGTAACGTAAAAATATTCCGTTACTCATGCAGATCGTTACCACTATGTATCTCCTCTCCTGGCTGCAAAATTTTGCAATAGGGACATGAAAAGCCTCGATTCAGCCGATTTATTCATGGTTGGAATTCATGGTTCTATGCCCGTTATCGCCGCGGTCTTAATCTTTAACTCCGGGCAATGACCCTCATTCATAATGAATCAGCAGAGAAGGTGATCGATGTATAAAAGAGGTCTGGAACTGCCCACAGTATATTTGTTTCCCAAACAGATTCCTTCGTCTACTTCAACAAGAATCTAGCCTTCGAACATGTCTCTACAAGGGAAGGTTGCCATCGTGACGGGAGCATCTCGGGGTATAGGTGCAGGAATAGCTTTGGAGTTCGCCCACAGAGGCGCGAAGGTAGGTTCCAATTCGTGTTCATAGCAGTATATTGTGACACACCAATGATGACCGCGAACCACTAGTGGTCGGCTATTTCGACTTCGCAGAGCTGACGAGTAGCTTAGGTTCTAATCACATATACCTCCGAGACAAGCAATAGGCAGGTCGACAAATTGATATCGGATATTGCATCCATCAAGAACGGGTCTGAGGCAGCCAAGGTTCGGGCAGACCTACGACAATTAGACGCCCCGGACCAGATAGTGTCAGCATGCGTTGCTGCATTCGGTCCCTCGATCGATATCCTGGTCAACTGCGCTGGAACGGAAATGGTGAAAGAGATGGTAGACATGACGCCCGAGGATTTCGCTTCCGTCTTCGATCTTAACGTGCGAGGACCCTATTTCCTGTCGAAGGCTGTCATCCCACGCCTGCGGAAACCGGGTCGAATCATCAACATCTCGTCTGTCGGCGGCCGATTGGGACTCGCCAAATTCACAGCGTACTGTGCATCAAAGGGGGCTATCGAAGGGATGACACGAGCCTTAGCTGGCGAAATCGGTCCTGCCGGGCATACGGTGAACGCGGTGGCACCCGGACCAGTTCAATCTGACATGATGGATAATCTTCCCGCTGACTTGATTGAGCGTCAAAAGCAGCAGACACCCGTGGAGAACCGCGTAGGAACCGTCGATGATATCGCCTTGACGGTTGCGTGGGTGGCAGAGGAGCAAAGCAGATGGATAAGTGGTCAAACCATTTCTGCTAGTGGAGGGTTGAACATGTACTGATCGTGGTTTTTAATCATGCGGGTATCTGGCGGCTATCTCTTGGGAATAGACTATTATTAAAGCGTATAATAGCGGGCGTTCCGTGCAACTCCAGCAACTGGTGGGAATTGGGACATGTGCCGTATTATGCCCGTATCATGTGTGGCTGAGGCGCTACGCCAAATCCGCCAAGCTCCTTGCGACGGGTCTCCGACACTTCTTGTATCAACATCAACTTCCTTTCATACCCACCATCTCTCAGATTGCTAATGGCCTAGCAAAAGTATCAACACTTCTGTTTCATGTTGTCTGGTGCGACTCGCCTCTGTCACTAAAGGAGGCACGTAATGCAGGCAAAGCGCCTTCAACATCCACTACCGTCCGAAGTTCTGTGCCCACCAGGCTCTCACGCTTTACGGCAGGGGACATCTTCACCTTGGCTAATTTTCTTGACCAAGATGGTACAACATGATGTTACAAGATTGAATCATTCTCTGCTGCAGGGAGTATCCAGTGGCCTGATTTTTCTCGTATCTACCTAGCGTTGGCTGTATCCTTCGTTTGATGTACCCATTAAACCCAACAGCTATCAGGGTCTCCTCGCCCTCCGTGCCGAAGTTCCCTTGCCGCAATCGCAAAGTCTTTTATACCAAGTAGGCAGTGCCTGCAGTCTGAGTGGCACATTTGCAGTGCTTCAATTCCTATTTCGCATTGCTTCTGTGTTTAAATCTCTATTGTCCTGCGCCCGCGAATTTCATCTGTTCTCTCTGTGGCGGACTTTCCAGGCCGAGAAATTGATTGCTTGATCTCTTATTTACCCATGTATTGGTATGTACATGTCGAGTTGTCTGTCGAGTTAGACTGATCGCAAGTTGATACAGATACCTATCACTCTTTTCTCAACACCAGACTTCGGCAGGCTCTGAAGCATTCGATTCATTACGAAAGGTCTTGACGACTTAATCAATCACTAATACGTCGAGGAGCATCTGAGTGACGGACTTGCTTGAGATTGAAGATGGATCTCAGACCGCCAAGCACCCTAAGCGGAAAAGAGCGGTCGAGATGGCCACCCCTCACACGGATGCTGATGTCTGGAGAGGTATCGAGTGAGCCAGAAAGAGCGCTGTTCTGGAAAGAAAGATTGGACATATGGTTAGTGGTTTACCACTATCAGGCTTGCTTCGACACTACTGATGCCTGAGTTAGGATGGTTAATGAGGGATCGCGAAAATTGTATGCACAGCTCCGGCTTGAGCGATCCTATCAAGGCTGACAGACTTCAGATTTCTTTTGGTTTTCGTCTTATTGCATCTTATGGTCTTCACGTTTGGGTTCTTGAACTACCGGATAAAGGTCAGGCTGAAAAGACTGCCCAAACTTCGACTACGCTTATGATAAACAGGATTCCCTTATGACCGCCAACTCCACGTTCGGCTTTGGTTACCCGATCGCTCGAGCTGCGGCTTTGGTTCTCCATGTCGACATCGCCTTGATACTTTTTCCCGTCTGCCGAACGCTCATCTCGCTTATGCGACAGACTCCATTGAATGGCATCATCCAGTTCGATAAGAACATTGCATTTCACAAGCTCGTAGCATGGTCAATATTCTTCTTTTCCTGGGTCCATACCATCGCTCACCTGAACAATGTTGCCCAGCTGGCAGCGAAGAACAAAATAGGGTTTAAGGGTTTCTTGTTGGGGAATTTCAAGACCGGGCCCGGTTGGAGTGGATATATCTTGATAATTGTGCTCACCGCCATAGTCGCAACCTCTAGGGAAAAGCCGCGGCGAGCAAACTACGAACGGTTCTGGTACACACATCACTTATTCATTCTCTTCTTTGTGTTCTGGTCCATCCACGGCGCATTCTGCATGATCACTCCGGACATTCCGCCATTCTGCGCCGGTATTGGCGTGTTCTGGCAGTTTTGGATGCTCGGCGGCTTCATCTACTTGGCAGAAAGGATTGCACGAGAAGTTCGTGGACGGCATCGGACCTACGTCTCCAAGGTCATCCAACATCCTAGCAATGTCTGTGAAATCCAGATCAAGAAAGAAAAAACAATGACGAGAGCTGGGCAGGTGAGACTCTTTATTCTTCTCGATTTGACCCTTTACTCACACACAGCAGTATATCTTCCTCTGTTGTCCAGAGGTATCGGTGTGGCAGTACCATCCTTTTACCTTGACGAGTGCCCCGGAGGAGGATTACATCTCTGTCCATGTCCGATGCGTTGGAAACTTCACCAAATCGCTTGCTAAAGCTCTTGGTTGTGAGTTCGACCGCGCAAAAGGCGAAAAAGAAGGACCGGTTGTCAAGTCAGCGGACGAAAATGGAGTTGACCCATCTCTACGCCGAGTCTTACCCCGGGTATACATCGATGGTCCATTCGGATCCGCATCGGAAGACGTCTTCAAGTTCGAAGTCGCTATACTTGTCGGCGCCGGTATTGGTGTGACGCCTTTCGCTAGCATCTTAAAGTCCATATGGTACAAGATGAACTATCCACAAGGTAAGACGCGCTTGAGGAAGGTCTACTTCTTTTGGATTTGTAGAGACTTCGGCTCTTTCGAGTGGTTCCGAAGTCTTCTCTTAGCCATCGAAGCTCAAGACATGGATGACCAGATCGAGATCCATACCGTAAGTACGTCCAATTGGGGGGTTGTTTCACTCTTCTAAGCGCCCTGTTAGTACCTCACCGCCAAAATTAAGTCAGACGATGCCACCAACATCATGATCAACGATGCAAATGCTGAGCAAGACGCCATCACTGGCCTCCGAGCCCCGACCAACTTCGGACGACCCAACTGGGATACAGTCTTCAAATCGATCAGGAAAATCCATGCGCCCGCAGAAGCTGGGGTATTCTTCTGCGGGCCCAAACCACTTGGCTCAACGCTGCATATCAAGTGCAACATGTACTCTGAGCGCGGTTTCAGTTTTGTATGGGGAAAAGAGAACTTCTAGTGATGCATTGATTGTCCACTGCCCACAGCGGATACATTCGATTCGATGCATGGAACGGTTGCCTTGATGGCACCACGATACTGTAGAGATGGGTTGTGGGTTGTTGTTATATGATACGCAACGTCCTCGCTAATAGATTCACTGAAATCGTCTGAAGCTCGTTGAAGATTATGGTCCTTGCAGCCCGTTGTTACAACGAAGTAGAAAGACTTAAAACATTACACCATTCACATTGTTCTGATTTACCGAGGATTCTCTCAGGTCGTAAGCATTCGTGAATGAATTAAACAACTACGGGTAAATCCTGCCACCACCGAGTTTGAAAGAACGCTTACTAGGGATCATCAGGCTGTATTCAAAGATGCACGTCTCAATTAACGCGTTGACACAACCTAGCCGTAAATCTTCGTGACGTTGCTTCTCTCTTTCCTTAACCGCATCTTGGACTGAAGAAATTGATAGTCCTTTGCCTTTGACGTTCCCTAAGCAAGCTCCAGTTCCGACCCATCTCCACTTTCGCAATCATCGATCTTGCGTCTCCTCAGCCATGCTTTTCTGGTTGACATACTCCATGACGATCGAATCCTCCAAATCCCGCGGCTCTTCAGTTGCTCGCAGTTTCTCCATCTCTCGTCGTGATTCCTCAATTGCGAGCCTAAGTTGCTCCTCTTCATGTTCATCGGGATCTTCGCATTCATCTTCTGCCCCTGTCCTCACTGATGGACCGGCTCCTTCGGGGCTTGGGCTGACATGTTTGGCACTCTGTTCCTGGAGACTGAGTCGAATGACTTCCTCGAGCTGCCTAGCCTCTTCGTCACTCGCGCCAGCTTTTGTCGCCTCGGCAACACTAGCTTTTAAAGCTCGTTGCAATGCTTCCTCCTCTTGCGCCTCCATATCCGCTTCGGACATACCCGATGTTGCTTCTGGGCGGCGGGTTGTCCCTCCCTGCAGCTCTGCCATACTAGCTCGTATCGCGCGAGCGATCAGCTCATCCTCCGATGGATCGCCAGCAGTCGTTTCCTCGATGGATCGCAAGATGGCAGCTTCCAAATCCGGGTCAGACATACGTCGCGCACGGTCGGAGTCAGGCGGTAGTTGTTGGTCCGTGTTAGAGTAGGCTTGAGATATTTGACTGACAGAGGACGAAGCTATAGGCGTCATGTCCGAAACGCCAGCGGTTGACGACGATCGCAGCGATTCGTTAGTCCCGTTTTTCTTATTCTGCGTGGCCTTCTTCTTTTCCTTTCGAGCCTTATTTTTCGCATGGATAGCATCTAGCTGCTGCTCCCGGTATGGCTTCTTTTTGCGTGTTTCTTTAAGAAGGTGGAGATAGCCATGAACAAGGTTTCTGCGTTGCTCAGGGGTCATATGGATATATTCCTGAAAGCCCTGGACAGATCGCGCAGTAATAATGTAAGTTCTTACTGCGGAGCCATACCGCTTCTGGATTTCCTTATATATTCCTTTGAACGCATACGCCGGAAGAGCATAACCAGCTAGCAACTATCAGTTTAGAAAATATAGCATGCGACGACAACTCACCAGCAGTTGGCTTGAGGAATAGGCCGGCAAGTCCCTTACCGAACCCCTTGGCCAACCCTGCAGCACCGTCTTTTTTGGCGCCCTCTATTGGCTGAGTCACAACTCCAGTTATACCCTCGAACAGATCTAGTCCGAATTCCTGGGGAGGCATTAGAGTGTTTAGGTGAATCCACTGAGAGGCTTACCTTTCCGGCGGTTTTTAGCCCGCTCTTGATACCCGTCACGCGGCCAGCGGGGCGAACTTCTTCTCCATACATTCTCGGTACGTTGTGGAATCCTTTCGCCACAGCCATGGTAAAGTCCATCGGCGCCTTTAGGCCAGCGCCGGCGATTCTTGTAAAGCCCTTCCCAGTCCCATACGCAGTGTCGAGCGTGAAAGGGCTAGGGGAATGGCTGGAACCGTCTTCTGGTTCGGCGGGGTTAGGACCGACTGATCTCGTTCGCGGATGTGTTGAGGTCTCAGTCGGTGTGCTCTCCGACCCTGCACTTCTTGAGCGACCTATCTGGCTTGAATGGGTGCTTTCAGCTGGTGTATCGGTATCAGATCGAGATTCGTGGAGTGACTCGGGATGGGAGATTTGGGGGATAATCGAATTGCTCTGGTTTTGGGTTATCGTGGCTTGGGCAGCCAAAGGAGCGCTGTCACCACCCAAGTTGGCTGAATCCACATGAGACCTCTTTGCCGAAGACCCAGTTGGGGTCAATACGGCAGGACTGAGATGGCTGTCTATGGCATCATTTCCAGGGACAGGTGCTAGTGAGAGGGTGTCCGAGGCTTCGGTAGGCGCTGCCGCTGTGGGTGAAGTCACACACTGCGCTTCGATCGAGGAATGTGTGGATGTGCGGTCCAAATCGCCACGGGTTGATGTTCCTGTGACGGCACTACCGCCTTCCCCAGCTTTATCAGCCTTTTGCTTCTTTTTGGCAGCATCGGGATGAACTCTGAGCGCCTTTAGCGTCGCGATGGGCAAATCCGCAACTCCCATCATCATGCTGCTCATAGTGCCCATAATCGCCGCTGCTCCGCCAGAGATTGGATCCCACGGGCCGTCATCAGCGTCATACTCTTTCGCGCGAAACCTTGAAAGGTCAGTGGGTCCAGAAAATGTACGAAGTAGACCTACGGTTTCAGGTCATTCTCCATTATGACACCTTCCATCACCAGTGCTGTAGCAGCAGCCGCACTTAGTCGAATGTGTGCTCTCCTTACTTTCCATACGGCAATCTTCTCGGGCATAAGTTGACAGCGCATCGTGTCCAAATCCAACATCTGGTGAAATTTCTGGGCCCCAACTTGGCAACCTTGCTCTTCTTTAATCATATCGGCTAGATCCCGCGCTCTCTCAAGACTCGATGGTTTCAGGGCATCTAGCAGTGCATCTGCGAGTTTATCTGCTGTCAGTTCCTTGTACGGTATCGGCTCAGGCCCAGCGCCAGCTTTGTTGACCATAGCACCCCAGAATGGCTGGTCACCAAAGAATGGAACGACGACGGTAGGTCGGCCTGCGGCGATACCAGCAGCAGTTGTGCCAGCTCCTCCGTGATGAACAACACAGGAGACGTGCTGGAATAACCAATCGTGCGGAACGTTGCCCAACATGAACACCCCATCAGGCAGTCCAACAGAATCTGCTCCAAGTCCCCCCCAGCCTTTGGATACAAGCGCTCGCTGGCCTGTTTTAGCAATGGCGTCGAAGATCAGCCGGGTCATGCCATTCGGGTCATCCACGACGATAGATCCAAACCCAATATAGACAGGTGGGGGTCCGGCATCCAGGAACTCCTTGAGATCCGGAACGGGGGTGTAATTGGAAGCAAGAGAAAGAAAGTAAAAACCGGCGATAGAAATATGCGGACCCCAATCCTTGGGTTTGGGTATCAGTGCAGGAGACCAGCAATAGGTATAAGGGACCTTTAGCCGGGACAGGAGACCTGGAGCCCACATGAGACTGATTGGGTCAAGCCCCAGTCGGTGGACACGAAACCGATTGATCACATCCCCTAAGCCCTGCCATGTGAGCATGTCAACCATGGAATAAGAGACAGAATTTGTGAATCCAGGGTCCGCGTTGGAAGACTGGATATTGGCGAGGGGGTGGGGGAAACTTTGCGTGGGAGACCATGGCATCCTAAAACGTTAGATAGAGCACATCGGGTTTTCGGGAGTACCTACGTGAACATCATATGCAAAGGTACCCCTAATCTCTCGGCACAGTGGACATGAGCAAAACTCGGTGGGTTCGCAATGATTGCATCCGCCACGAATGGCACTTGAACCGGATCAACACCCGGATTCGTGTGTGCATCTTCGCTCATCCACTCTTCGAAAGATTCATCTGTCGCTTCTGGGCCGAGGCCGTCTCCGACCTCATAGCATGAACGCCAGCAGCCATTGAGCATTTCGACGATGCCTTTCCTTCGCTTCCCGATGTCCCCGCTTCGAAGAGTGTCAAACCCAGGCATGAGACCCGGATTCTTGACCATGAACGCCATGAGCTCCGCTGGGTCCCCTCCGATGCTGAAAAATTCGAGACCATTTTCGGTCACGAACTCCTGGAACACCGGATGTGTAGCGAGCCGGACTCGATGACCGTAGGTCTCTTTCAAGACCTTCCCTAGGGCCACAAAAGGCTGAACATCTCCCCGAGATCCAACGACGTGTATGACCACATTCAACGAAGGTGGAGGAACTTGGCCAGGCGCCCCTCCAAGCTCGGGAGGGACAAATGGCGCAGGCGGAGTCGGTCCTTGGGCAACGAGATCGAGTTGCTTTCGAAGTGCTGGGACAACGAGCGCAGAGAGTCTGCTGGGGCGCTGATCGATGTGAATGTCGACTCGCCCATCAGCACCGACGGTCGCGTCGGTCCGTAATCCTTCATTTTCGTTTCGGATCTGTCCGTAGGTGTCGCTATAAGTGGAGGGTGGAACATCCGCGTCGAGTGTGCTTTGGGATTCTCTGGTTGAGGACCGATAGAAGCTGTCTACAGTCGATACGCGGTCTATCGAGGAGATGCTTCTTCTGCCGGCCCATGGTTGCGCGCCTTCTCGAGCTTGTTGTTGATTGTCCTCGTGCTCTGGTTGAGGCTGTGATAGCGAATCGATTGTGGTCCTAGGATGATCTTGTGTAGACTCCGGTCCAGAGGAAGCTAATGTTTCCCTTGCGTGATTTGTGCCCTGGCCTCCCTCTTGCGGAGGGTCTTCATGGGGCTGCTGAGACGTCATGTTGGTACTTACGATGCAGGTAACTTGAAGTACCAGGCAGGACTCTATCAACACTGCTTCATGCCATGATGGAGTTTCATGCAGGTGTAGACGCGCAAATGTCGTTCATTCCCCATTGTCCAAGAGCACAAGAAAGAGGCTGTGCAGGAGAGCCCGTCGGTATGAGTCCAATTGTTCACGGTAATAACCTGTATTTCACCATGGTGGGAGCCTTGGACAAAAGGACAATCGTCTGCTAGCTTATGACGCACCAATACCGTATTGGGCCTATCTAAGGAGAGAGGCCGGGGAGGCGTACACGTGAAACATGGTAAAATAAGATATGACTTGTGGTATTACCCAAATGTCTCCAACTTAGCCAACAGCATCATCCAGTATTGGTTCCGTTATCGGAAGAGACACTAACTTATATAAGCCGGTAATTAATTAATGGTTAACTTACGGAGTGTTTTCTCTTGCTTTGAATTGGACAATCGACGCTGACATCTACCGTATTTCGGCGGGCCATATGGATATGCAGCAAGGCCGAATTCCGGCTCTCGGTAATAAAATCCCATCACTGATCTGGAGCGCTGGTCGACATATATACTTCTTCGCTTGACTAGAAAGTGTATGATGTATCTTATGGATTACTTTCATGCATTAAATCGTCCTTTCGGAGTCAGCAGGTGCCTCGCTTGTACAACAGCTCCCTGGAGGGAACTGTCATTTCATGAGAAGATCGCAAGCCAACCAACCATACAAGTCTCCAACGATCAAATACTGAGTCCAGCTTCCATACTCGATAGCTTTTGAAGGACTAGACCAAGTACATTTACATTTCTATGTCCATCTGTTACGGTTGTACGAATAGATGCAATACTGCCTATACGGAATATCCAATGCGTACTCGCCGTCACACCCACCTTGCAACAACCCGATTTTAGAAGGTTCTCCACTGCATATAGCTGACACGGAGATACTACTTGGTTTTGTTGTTGTGCTTCCGTCAAATGCTGGGCTTTCCGGTTGCGTGAAATAGAAGGCGATTTTCTAGCTGTTGGCAGTGCCCGAGTCCGAAGTACTAGCGCTTTCAATACAATAAGAAGAGACTCATCCGCGGATTGACCGAATGCCAGGCAAAGGCGATGACCGTCCGAGGCCCTTACCAACAGGGCAGAGTCGCGTGATTCTACTCCAATATTGGAGTTGAACGATGGAAACGAGCACGGTGCGGAATGAATCCCGTCGCCACAGAGCTCAGATATAGCCAACGAGCGGATCTCCCTCGACTATCTTCTGGCTGGCGGTGACGGCTGGGACAGTAACATCGCCGACAAGGATGGATAAGGTGTGAAGCCGAAGCTGCTGGTCGTGAAAGTATAAGCAGCAATACGGAATACGGCTATATTGCGCACTGGCAAGCCGATTGTGCACACGACTGCTGCTTCGTTCTTAAGCCCGTAGATGTCAATGCCTAAGATCTGCCTCATTGAACGGATTCAATTACTTTTAGGACAGGACATCAATACGAAGCACGAAGCGCGGCGAGCTCAGGAGCCAAGACGTCGAAAAGAATGAAAGACAATTTTCACTCCTCTTCTTGACCGTTGACGCCTGACGCCCGGTCCACCAATTCCTCCATTCAACCTAGGTACCCAACATTATGCTGTATGCAGGAGTCTCTCACAAAGTCAAGTGCGCAATCCTTACCCCCTCAGTGTTTCCTAAGTTGGCATATATGCAGCTGATCACGAGAGCGGATACTGGCCGGGCCCCCCAAGCTGCACTCGCACTGTTGCTCTGAAGACTGTCCAGCTTCGATTTGATAATTTTACATGCATAATGCGTGTATCCAGAACAGCTGTACCAGGTTGCACAGAAAGAATAGTACGTAGTTAGGGGAACGCGACGCGATGTAGCTATCTAATCGATGATTGATACAGGCTTTCGTGTGAGAGGAATATAGGTCGCTACCAGTGTCGCCTTCTCCACGATATTGCTCTCGTTGCTTTCTAGCAAATATTAAAAGGACCCAGGGGATGCTTGTCGCCCAATAAATACCATCTCTGATGGATTCTTACCCTGTTAGATTAATGCAGATCGTCCCCAAACCTGCGCCTCCGGGATCCAGCTACCAGCCAAATGGAGACACGATGTCGGTGAACGAAGAATAGCCGATGTAGTGCAAGGCATACTAAGAAACCTTCATATTCAACAGGAAGTCCATAAATTCGAAAGGTTTCAGTTGCAGCAAGAAGGGCTAAAGGGATTCTCACCGGCAGAAGAGGCGATTCTAGACACTATTATTCGTACCATTACCATTATCTGTATTAAGGCCCCTCCCATTACCACAGCGAGGCTATTCGATGCCACTGTGGCACCTTGTCCGCAAAAACAGATATGAGCAAACGGCGACTGTTGCAGGAGGGTTCGAAGGCTTTTGTATCACGGAACGGTGGAGGGCATTTCCCCTGGTTTTACCTCTTTGCTTTAGAGTGTTGATATCCGCGCGCGTGGTTCCAGTCATGGCTGCTTCAGAGAAAGATAGCAGACCATTCCGTGCGATCATCGTTGGCGGGGGTATCGCAGGCCTGTTCATGGCGCACGCGTTGGAAGCCGCTGGTATTGACTATGTCCTGCTTGAAAGGGCGCTGGAGCCAGTTGAGGAACGAGGAGCGGGTTTCGGGCTCTGGCCACAGAACTTTCGCGTCGTGGACCAACTTGGGATGCTCGAAGACATCGAGAAGCTCGGGTCTGAGTTCAAATGGACTTACAATTTCAATCCCGATGGCTCTCCCGTGGCTAATGCATCGAATAATTTTGAGAAATTGACTCAGCGGTTAGTGTACGGTCTGCTTTACTTGGACACTGCTGATTGCCGTTAGAGCTGGGTACGGGTTCACGATATTTAGGCGATCGGAATTCTTGCGGGGTGTCTATGACAAGCTCCCAAATAAATCGAAGTTTGTGACAGGAATGGCACTTGAACGGATAGAACAAGACGACAAGGGTGTGAAGGTATTTCTTAAGGATGGAAGTATGGAAGCAGGAGATATCGTTATTGGGACCGATGGAGTCCATAGCCAGGTGAGGGAATTTATGTGGAAGCATGCCAACGGGGTACGGCCTGGGGCGATTCCAGCCCAAGAGAAGATGTGTACGTTGGCATCTCGTTCATCTAACTTCTCCTTAATTGTCTGACAACCCCTAGCGTTCACGAGCGAATATCGATGTCTGTATGGCGTCAGCAAAATGGTTCCCGGCCTCCAAAAATCATCGCTAATCGACTGCAACGACAAGCATTGCAACTGGTTATTGTTCTCTTGCGAAGACCGTATCTTCTGGTTGTTCTTCGAAAAGCTGGGGAAGTCTTTCAACTGTCAGAATTGCCATCGATACAGCGAGTCCGACGCAGTGGCCGTCGGAGAGAAGTACCTGAGTCATCCCATCAATGGCACCGTTATGTGGAGGGATATCTGGGAGAATCGCATCCAGTACCATCTTGGCCCGATAGAAGAGGGGGTTCTCAATCAGTGGCACTTCGGTCGTATTGTTCTTGCAGGGGATTCAGCACACAAAATGACACCCAACCTAGGGTACGGTGGGAACCAGGGAATCGAATCGGTCGTCGTCTTGGCTAACGGACTGAATCGGTTGATCAAACGATGCGAAACGGTCGGCAGAAGACCGAGCACGGAAGAACTTTCAGCGGTGTTTGACGAATACAAGGAAATCCGCTACCCTCGAGCCAAAAAACACCACGACCTCACCGGATATATCACCCGATTCGACGCATATGACGGCTTCATGTACCCGACTTTGCAGTGGTTGATGCCGAGGATTACCGGAAAAGAGTACATGATCAATTTATTTGTCGAACTGGTTCGCCCGGGGAGGAAGCTGGACTTTTTGGATGAACGCGTCCGCAGAAGGGGAACGATGAAGTGGGAAGATGAACTGACAATGGACGAGAAGAAACAGTTGCAGGGCAGGACGATGTCGAAGAGTGTTCTTTTTGGAATTGCGGGAGCGGCTGGGACCGTGGTGATGGCGTCGTGTCTCTATCACGGCATCAGCCCTTTACCCGGATTCCACGTGTGATTTGTGTCTATCGGCGTCCCTCAAGATACGGTATATCAGTAAATAGCTGGGATATAAAGACATGTCGCATTTCGCGGGGGTGATGATTAAGCACGTTCACTGCTTAAGCCCAGTTATCCGCGCCCCTGGTTCGTCAGCTGAAGCTTACCTCATCCACACTGTGGACGCTAGATCCTTAATCTACACTCTAAACGATAATGTCGTCTAAACGATAACTTATCCGTGCCCCATGACCGCCCCACAACCCCCGGTTGTGGGTGCTCCCACACCAAACGCTCAACCCACACCAAAACCTCAATTTGACTACCATCATCTATATATCAGAACTCGGGATGTAAATCGATATAAAAACCGAGATCCTCCGTACTAGTAGGTTGATCGAGTATAGGAGATGGTTTCTGCTGTTTTTCCTGTTGATTTTCCCGCTGCCAGTCCCGCTGTGCCTTCCTAATTACCGCCTCCCGCTCCTTCTGACCACGCGCCTCGATATGGCGGTTCGCCTCACTAACGTACGAAGCACCGGTCTGGCTAAGTCCTGTTTTAACCTGGCAGCGACTCTTTTTGGTTTGCTGGCGTTGTGTGGCTGAAACGGACCCCTTATACGCCTCGATCTCTTCGACCGCCTTGATTAATGAGTTTGTAGCTTGGCGAACGCGACGTTGGTATTTCCGGCTAGAAAGTTGGGCCTCAGGCGTATTTATGATCTTCTGTTGTTTCCGGCGTACCGTACGAATAGTATTTGGTGGAGATACGCTCGGTGGTACCAGTGAGTAGTAGCGGCCTCTCTGTTCGCTCTGTTGTGAACTAACTCCTACTACCGCTACAACCTGACCTAGACGATGTTCCTGTTTTTCGCAAAGCTATTAAAATATTAAAGGGATGGGAGATATCCCCGGATAAGCCGTGGAGTACTCGACCGTTCGGTATGCAATGAAAAAGGTTGGCGAGCTTACTAGGTTTAAGCTACCTCTACGTTTATATGCGCTCCGATACCGCGCTGGAAAGGCTTTCAATGAAAACGGTACATGGTCTACTCTCAGATGATACCGATCTTTAGGAAAGGAACTAATCCGAGTGGTGTAGGCAACGTCAACGAGGCGCTGTAGAACTTGATGATACAGTACGGTGATGCGCGGACGTTCTTGAGACACTACCTCCATCGACGAGTAACAGTGGACGTTGCTGTAATCATGCGGCGACTTCTCACGCCAACCTGCACCACACACTACGGCAGTAGAAGGAATCTAAAATTGAAAAAGAAAATTGCTCTCTTAGCTCACAGTTTTCTCTTGTTTCATTCTAAAACTTTCACCACTGTCATCTTACAGCCCACTGCTCATCCATCCACTCCGATATCTTGTTCCAGTTCCTACACCTATGCCTCGCACTGAAGTCCGCACGCTTCTTTAGTGGCGCCTTTTTATCCTTCATAATCATGATTGGCGTCACATCTGCATGGCACATGAGCGTCTTCCGAACCGTCTCGATGCAGTGATCTATGTGAATCCTGTTAGCCAAGGGCGTGGTCATAAAATCGTTCGGAATAGGCGGGCGAGGGTCCTCTCCCGGCGAGTTCGGCGACCCGGGGACATTTCCATGAGGGACCACGTCGAGTGGATCAGAGGTGTTGCGGTAGTTGCCCGTGAGCAGCCAGGTGTACTGACGGATCCGGTTCTGTGACTCAGGTAAGCGCGTGCATGCCGGAGGGCAGAGGAGGACAGACGAGGCAGTGCAGCTGGTGGAAAACGTCAATCAGCGCCGAATACCCCAGCTCTCCTTTTGCTCCGGGACCCCCATTATCCGGCGTCACGCGGACGAGCTGGTCGCGGACTGGATGACGGTTTGTAAGGTGGACTTTTGAGTCGGGGATTTTGACCGCGTGTTCTGAGCGCGTGGCTCGTTAGGACAAGCTAGAGACGTGGAGAGCAGCGTGCAGTAACACTCACTGAATGTCAGGTTGTGCCATTCATCTTCTAGCTCCTTCGTTGGCGGCCCGCGGTAAATGCTCGGTTGTCCAAAGTCATTCTGGAAATCAAAATCTTCATATTTGACTGCTTCCAATACAGGGGCTGAAACTGTCAGCGCGCCCAGGGCATTCAGGTATAGGGAAGGCAGTGGCATACACCAGATGGATGTCTCTGTGGCGCATTCTTTGCCAGTTCTGTGGTGTTGTTTGGCTACGAAGACGTTGATGACGGAGAGAAGGAGCATAAACGCTGAGACGACAAGAGGAATGGTATTGCAGGGAACGCTCCATCGCGCCCCTCGCAGAGACGGCGATAATACCACCTCTTTCTCCACTTCATGGTTGCTCTCCACTTCATGGTTGCTCTCCTCTTCAGTAGAGGGGAGCGGCCTGTAGGAAGGCATCCGTTAAATCATTCAGCGTGAGTTTCTCTCTGTGTGACCTTAGAGTGAAGCCAAAGACAGCCTTGAAGCTTCTGGAAGTTCCTCAATCTATAAGAGACTTTCACCAGTGGTTCGTGCGCAGAGTAGATGGCCATACTTTACGTACTATTGCGCACAAGACAAAGGGGACCAATTAAATCCTCGAGTTTCAGGTCCGTATTCGGGAGCGTTCCTGTTTTAAGAGCGTCTTTCAGTAGTTTAAGTGAGTCCCTAATAAAGCTGAAACTAGAATCACGTGCCTGAGCCGTCCATTATATTAGAAGACTATAAATCATTTAGGTTTTTTACAGCCTCAAGAGAAATAGTACGATAGGAAGGTCGACTCCGTGGCTCGCAGCGCTGGTCGAATGGTTGCAGAACCGTGAGTGATGAATGCTTTGGAAGTGACGGTGATACTGACGATGATCTCTAGTTCTATCCTATAAGCTTTGCTAGTCAACTCCCCGGTACCTGCCCCAAGGACCAGACAGTCATGAAGTGTTTCCTTATCCTCACTCTTTTGGCTTCTCTGCGCGCCAGCGCCAGTGCTCAACCCGTGCTCGATAAGAAGGATGTGGATTTGGAAGAGGCCATCAAAGCCTACAACGCGGTTCTGAATCCCGAAAAGGGCGCATCACCCCTCGGAGCATACAAAGACATTATCGATGCCGCCGACGCACGACAGGTGCTTGGAGTGGCAGGTACCCGACTCTACGGGACTGGGCGCGTGCCACCTTAAGAGTGAAGAGGCTCGAGCGTGGGTGCGGAATTGGACTGAGTGTACATAGAGTCCACGAAGGTGTGAGAGTGATAGGACAAGTAAATATCGTGAGGACATAGCACAAGGGCAAGCCTGCCATGCTGGCGGTCCACCTGCCGTCGTCTCTTTTACTTATTTATTGTTGCATACAAATCGTTGCACCTTTTGTACAAAAAGTAGCCAGACGGGCTGAAGCCCTGAAACCTTACTGCGAATTTATTCCTTAGTAATCATCGAGGGCTTGGCACGTCTGGTATAACGAGATAATGACTATGAGTCGATGATGGTTCAGAGTCCTGATCACGTGGTATTCAAATAATTATTGACGCATAGTCACGTGCCAATAAACCCCTGACCTGCCGAACTGCTCCAACGCGTCGGTCTAAACGCGTCTTCCTGCTCCTTGGACGTCAATGTTGGCACATCCTGTCTTCGTCACAGTACTTGGCCCCCACCAACGCGGACATTGATGCTGTGATTCTATACCAGACATGCACCACGGCTCTCATCTTAACCACATCGTCAATGTTCAGTCAATCACGCAAACCTCCGCTGCGAACCTACAGCCGGCAGGATCGCCGCTCTCTTCGCCCTGCCGAACCCCCGTCTCCTTCACCACCCGTACCACCCCCGAAACGGCGCCGCATCGATGACTTCTTTGCGAAAACCAGCACACAGTCGGTGTCCAGCCAAACGGTGACCTTGGAGAGCGGTGCGCGAAGTTCCTCGCCAGCTCGATTGTCTGGATTAGGTCGCTCGTCATCACCAGGGAGAAAGTTCGCCTCGTCCCCCCCATCAAGTCCTCCGCCCCGAGCTGCGACCCTCGCGCCCGCAAACGCCCCGCAAGAAATGGGCGAGCTGGCCGCAATACGAAATGCGATACCTTCTCCCACCGCGTTCGTTTCCAATGAGGCAACGTCGTCCAACGATCCAATCCCCGCCCGAGGAAGGACGAAGTCTAGGACGTCCGGAAACAAACTCACCCAACTTACCCTGTCGCTGAGCACAGAAGATGTGACGCGACTCTGCAAACTCTGTGGGATGGAATATGTGCACACGTCGAATGAAGACAGTGCGCTGCACAAGCGTTACTGCCGAAAACATGGCCAGCAAGAGGAGACGGTGGGGGTGGAAGCCAGCAAGGCGTTCGTCGACGAGATTGCTTCTCACCCGGATGGAAAGGTCTTATGGCGAGGGAGGGTTGTCCCGGGAGCCACATCACATGGCAAGACCAAGGATGGCGGAGAGACCGTCATTGTCGCCGTGCGAAGGAACGACACGCTGACGATGCGACGGACGGTCCGTCGCGTCCTCGACGTCGTGTCTCGAGAACTAGGCACCGTCCACATCGACGACGAGCGGTTGTGGGGAACGTTCGAACGGCCCTGTATGCCACCTCTCAAGACGCAACCCAAGGAACCGCGGCCGGTGGCGCACCGATCAGAAAAGCTCGACTTGAACGGCGATTCCGCGCGGAAAATCGCCGGCCCTAGTAAAGTAGACCGCTACAAAGCCTACCTGTATCTTCACTTACCCTCCAGCCGCATCGTCGGCTTCCTCCTCGCCGAACGCATCACCTCCTGCATCCACCTCCCAGTGACCAAGACCCTCCCCTCGTCCCTCCCCCCCCCTCGACGGCGCGCCGCCCTCCCAACCCCCCACGAAACCGCGCCGCCGTCACCCGCACATAATCCCCGCCGACCACGCCACAGCGCCCATCTCGGCGTCCTCCTGCTCTACACCTCCCCCCAGTTCCGGCACCGCGCCGTCGCCGCGACGCTGCTACGGACGGCGCGCGAGAACTTCCTGTACGGCATGGCAGTGCCGAGGGAGAGGGTCGCGTTCAGTCCGCTGACGGAGGCCGGGTGGGGCGTGGCACGGCGATTTATGGAGTGCGGACCGGGTGGGTCTGGCGTCGATGATAACCAAAGGGCATCGATATCGGAGTCAGCGGAGGAAAAGGACGGGGAGGAGGAAGGGTGGATAGGCGTGTATGGAGGGTTTGGGGAGAATCTGTAACGGGAGATGGAGGGGGGATATTCTTACTTGAGTATGGAATTCCGCTCCAGACAGGGATGTCTGGTCACTCATTGTACTGCCAGGCGTTGAGGCAGGTGAACATGTACTCATTTATACCTGCATCTCGGAAGCATGGAGCATGGAGCATGGGATGGACGGACGCAAAGCACAAACAGCCGATCTCGGTACTCTAAGTCGACGCCGGATACTTGGCGAGGCATTCACATCACCGCGATTTGAGCATCGAGAGGAAGGAGTCATGAAAAGAGTGCAGCATGTCATTCCTGAGTATGTTGAACGGGTAATGAATTATCCCCATAGTCAGCCATAACCATGCCCACTGCACCGGAAAAAAGGAAACCATCAATATCGAGTCCCTATGTAATACAGCCCCACCCGCATTTGACCCGACCGCACATGAACCCGAACCCCAAAAGACATAAAAAAAACAGACCGCGAGCAAAGACCATGTCATAACATAAGAGACTCCCACGTCACGGATGACGGAAGTCCCATCCAGCACACCCCGTCGGTTTTCCGTCCATGGATCAGTGCGCCAACGACGCCGGAACCGCATACACAGCTCGAGGTATGTAATAAGACGAGATACAGAGTCATGGCCGTGCGCTCTCGGCAGAATCATAGGCGCCGACAGAAATATGGAGAGAGAAACATCGAGAAGAAGAAACGCCTATGCATTCTCTTCTTTCTTCTTGGGAGTGGCCTTCTTCGCTGGGGCTTTCTTGGTTGTCGTCTTCGCCTTCTTCGTTACGGTGGCAGCAGGGGCTTTAGACTTGGTGACACGTCCGGACTTAGTTTTGCCGAGGACGACTGGCTTTTCCTCAACCGCAGGGGCCTAGAAGATGGTCAGCGGATACGACGGGATTAGGACGGGGTATGTTTGGATTGAAAACGTACCGATGCTGGGGTAGCCTTAGCCTTCTTGGTGGTAGTCTTCTTAGGAGCAGCGGCCTTCTTCGCAGCAGGCTTCTTGGTGGTGGCCTTCGTGGTAGCCGCCTTCTTCTCGGCGGCGGGCTTCGCAGCAGGCTTCTTGGCAGTCTTCGTGGCGGCGGCGGACTCCTTCTTTGCTGGGGCCTTGGTGGTTGGCTTCGCAAGCTTCACAGGTCCGGAAGGGCCTGGTCGGAAAAACGTTAGCTATGGCTCAGGGACAGCGATGTTGATCGAGAATCCAGGAAACAAATGCGTGGATGGGGTAGAGACGAGCTTGAACACCGCATAGCTGCAGTAATAACACCGCGGATTGCGCGGTGCGGTTTGAGACGGAAGCTAAGACACGTACCCTTCGGTCGGGTGAAAACCTTCTCGTTCCCAGCGGTCAGAGCACGGTTGATGTGGCTGTTGAAAGCCGCGTCGGTGGTTCCACCGAGGTCATTGTTGGCCTGGATATACTTCTTGATGGCCTGGCGACTGTAATAGCACGAAGAATCGATGGTCAGCATTCGCCATGGTTTCGAAGAGGCTCATGAGCGGGGTTGGGTTTGGAGATGCGAAGCGCCCGTTTGTGACGTGGCGCCTACGAAGCAGGGAGACGAGGAGAAGCGCGAATTTACTCACCTGCTACCATTCCGTTCCTTAAGCTACGGGGCGAGATAAAGCGCGTCAGTACATCATTCCAAAACATAATCGTTGCGACGGAGGCTGCCCGAACAGGCAAGTCGGGATGCATGCACTGGCACGGTCGGTCGGGCAGCTCGTGGCAGTGGGCGGGCAGTCGCTGTGCGCCATGGGCAGTAGACTCACATTCAGGATCGCATCCTTAATCATATCTGCACGAGACGGTCAGTTTCAATAGGCGATCACAGCGAAATCAAATAGCAGAGCTCTCGACGCGTTGGCGGAGAGATACGCAGAATGCGACTCACCTTGGTAGGAGGCATGCGACGAAGCGGCAGCGCTCGACTTCTTGGGCGCGGCGGCCGTAGCTTTCTTGGGAGCCATTTGGAAAAGAATTAGGGGGTTCTGGATGGATGGAATACGTGGAAGAGAAGTCGATGCGATCAAGCGACAAGAGATCGTAGCTAAGAATTGGGATGGTATTGGAATGGTCGAAAGGAAGAAGCTGGAGATGTTGATAGATGATGAGAGAAGGAGGGGGACAGCTGAGCGGGCGGCGTGCACGCGAAGGGGGGGAGGGGGAAGAAGTGCGCGAATGGTCGGACGGGGAAGGAACGCGCATCAGCGCATCAATCGCCCAGGCGCCGTCTGTCGTGGTGGTTGCTGAGTTGCTCCCCCCGCCCGCTGGGTGGCCCCATCGCTGCTTCCCACACGCTGCAACACTTGCATGCCCTGTAGGGTTTAGCGCCGTTAGCTTTCCCAACTTTCCTCACAGCATCATCAATTCGGGGAAGGAGCATCAGTCCGAAACTCCATCAACACGGCATTCAACCAGCAAGTGCCACCACACTTTCCATCAACCGGATTCCCTTTCGGGATGGGTGCGACTTCCTCGTTTCCATGATTCCATCAACATTCTTACACTAGCTGATAATTGCCGGTATTATTGCCCGGACTTCGCCTTGCAGTACTGCAATCATCAAGGGATAGACATGAGGACGCCGATATTACGATGCTGGCATGTGGGCGCATCTGTACCGTGGACTCTGTTTGTTGATACCAGATCGTACTTGATACCTCTGCTTCAGTCGGTAGTATGATGTGTACCTAATGAAGTCAAGTGAGTCGTTCATCCACATTCAATATCTGTAGTCTTGCTATTATATATTATTCTGTTTTGTTGGTTGTTTTTAACTAGGCCATACCTAGACAAGGAACCATTGCGATGTGACCCATCTCTCTCTCGACTTGACTTGACCTGCGAAATGTCGATTCGCACGGTGAAGCAAAGGAAGAGACTCTACATCGGTGATGCGAACCATAGGTAGCGTGAACAATTGCATCCATCATGCACCATAGTCCCACGCGTGTAGCTTTCCGCTAATGACTGTCTGCTCTGTCTGTCACCCAGACAACATTGATTCCTCTCCCTTAACTCGGACTCCCTGACATCCCCATCCCAAATCCGGACTGCGCCTGTGCGAACGCCGCGTTGTCAAATCCATCCTCCTGCTTCTGCTTGCCGTTCAGGAGCGGGCAGAGTCTGTCGAAGAAAGCGGTCAGCGCTGGACGGCCCATGTCATAGCATGCGAAATGGTATGGCTGTGCTGAACATAGAAAAGGGAAGGCGGTGGCGCAACGCGCGAGAAGACTCTGACGTGAAAGGAAATAAGAAATAACGAATGCCACCCATCGACCCTGCTTCTCAGTCCGAGTGAATAAGAAATGTAAATCCGAGTGTAATCAAGGAGATGTACTCAAGGAAATGCCGAAGAGAACGCGGTGGACAAGAAAGCCGCGGGAATGGAGACGGCCTCATCCCCCCGCTCGCTCATGACGGGACAGAATGTGCATCTCACTGACTTTTTGTTGGTCTTGATGTGGCCAATTTGCCCGCAGTTCGCGCATTTCCGCTGGGTGCCAACGTTCTTCGCTGGCGCCGCGAGGGGAGACCCCGGCGTTCCTGGTGTTGATCCATCCGTAACCCGCACCCCTTTGGCCTTCTCCCGCACATGACGCCGCTCGATATTCTTTTGTAATCGCTCGAGCTCGAGTTGAAGCCTGGAGAATGTCAGTATACACCAACCGAATCCGGAAGGAGCATGTGTGAGGTTTGGCAAACATTTTCTTCTGCTTCGCGTCGAAGTCCGCATCCCCCGTGGGCCGGAGATCGCCCAGTCTGCCAAACAGTTAGCTTCTCGGGTCACGGTCCAAAGGATAGAAGGCACATACTTCAACTGACTCAGTTCTTCGGCCTTGCGCCGCTTCATATACTCCCGAATAACCTTCTCGTCCGTGATCACTTCTTCTTCCGTCTGTTTGTTCCCATGGCGATCACGCGTGTCTCTCACAATGCGAAGGACCTTCCCGCTTTGACTGCCGGTACTGAACTTGCTGAACTGACTCACGGAGTCGTCATCCCGCCGGAAAAAGCTGCTGTGCCGTGGCGTGGCGACCTCCGACCGTGGGGTTCGACCAGGGATAGCCGTGTCGGGTTCCTCGTCAATGTCCATTTCCACCTCGTCATGCTCAACCGTGGAAGAGAGGCTCGAATTCTGCTTCGCCCAAATGCCCCGAATTGCCTCCTCGTACGCCTTTTGCTGCTGCGCCACATTGTAGCTATGACCACCCAAGTCTTTCATGCGTTTCGCATTCAGTTTGTCCTCGACGCTCTCTCCGATCGCTTTGAAACCGCCTTTCATGCTAGTGCGGACAAAGCTGAATGCTTCGCCACGTCCCGATGGATCCCCTTCCCCATACAGCGCAAGCATCGCCTTGCCTTGGCAGGCGTTCAGGAAATTCTTCGTCGTGTTCCACGGAGCCAGTCGTTCTTCCAGGCTTTGCCCTTCTTTCTCATCGTCTTCTTCGTACTCATCATTACCCTCCTTGTTATAACCGGAATCCAACAGATGGCGATGGCCGACTTGCATGCTATCCAGTAAGCACACATCTTCGGGCTTGATCCAACCTCGCATGGTTTGCTCGTCAGGGAGGGCTGTGTCGCCTTTCGGCTCCCATGTCTGCAGTTCCTTGTTGTAGTGCATAAACTCTCGCATCTTCCCCCTGTTTTGCGTGATATCCGATCCGGGGAGATGTTGTCGAACGACCTCATTATTCAACTGGTTATTCCGAAGATCGTCCTTCGCCGTCTTCCCGAAAATACGGTAGCTGATCATCCGCAATCGCCTCTTCGCCGCATCGGTCACTTTCCGAGAATGCGTGCCAGGTACTTCGACCGATGGGAATTGCTGTCCCACCACGTAGAGGTTCTCGACGGGGCGCATAAACCATTCATCGCCTCCAACCCCGGTCCTCGAGACACCCACAAGAAAATCCGTTCCTTTGGCTTCATGTCGGAAGACGGGAGCCCGGAACATCTGATTGTGGATCGTGGGCACCTGCTCGCCTGGGTTGACGCCGCCAAATATCGAGAAAGGTGACTTGTCCTCGGGTAGGAGCACGATCGTCTCTCCAATGTCCAGCTTCGGCCGATTGGTGTCGTCGTTATCTTTCTTTCGGTAGTAGTTCAGAATGCGGTTGCCCATTCCGAGATTTGATAGCATGGTCGGATACTCTTCGCTATACTCCAGGAGAACCATGTTCGAGTTGTCGCCAAACGTTAAATCCTTTGCTTTTTCGAAGACGGTAGAAGCTGGTTTGTTTCGCATGTTCTTTCGCTTGACCGACGCCAGCTTGCTGAACCGGATGATCGAGTTCGGAATAAAATGCATGGGATGGCGATGAAAAGACCGAGACTCTCGCGCGGTGAGTTTCACCTTGTAGAACGGATATTGAAGCTTCAAGGCTGGCAAACCGTGTTCCACGGACAAGTTTCCCAGGTTGCTCCGGACTTTGTGAGATCGGTTTTCTTTCAGCCGCACATAGGCAGCATCGTTGGATATGAAGTAGCGGCTGGTGATCCATTCTCTCCTACTCTGGTGCGGGGGTCGTTGCGACATCCGGAATGACGTGGATGCGGTGCCTTTCTTTGCGGCGTCGGGTTTCCGCTGGTCCAGTAACAGATTCGGGTCGTCTCCAGCGAGGAACACCTTCTGCGCGAGCTGAGCAGTAAGCTCCTCGGGATCATCGAAGGGCAAGTACTCGTCGACAAAGGCCGCCATCGACCCGCCGATAGCAATATCATCCAGACGGCGTTTCTTGGCAGGCGGTTGCTCCGTCGCGTCACCCCACAGCTCATCCTCGAAGCTCTCCTCAAATGGCGCCTCTGGGGGTGTCTCCTGATCCGAACCTGCAAGTGAGGGCAGGTCCCAATCTTGACATACGACTGCCAGGTCCCGCATCTTCACGCCGCCAACGTCCTCATTCCAATCAATGTCCTCGTAGTCCAAGCCATCCTCGCTTTCTTCTTCTATGATCTCGTCCTCCACCAAGTGGAGGCCCATGATTTCCGCATATTCACGGCGTCTCTCCGGATTGGTCTCCTTCGCAGGTCCTGGCAGCTTAAAAAGCCGCTCCGAGTCCGCAGCCAGTTCGAGACTGAGCTTCGATGGATGAACCGCTTTTGGCGGCTTCGGTGGCACTTTTTGCGGGTAGAAAGCGCGCTTTTGCGGGATGAGTGTAGCAAACCGAGGAACTTCATCAGGATCAAAGTTTGGCCAAAGAAGCTCTAAGGCTTCATTGTCGGTCAAAGTCTCGCCAACTCGGTCAATCAGTCGAGTACCGCTCGTGGCTCGTTTCATTCGATCCTGTGCATCTCTGAACAGTTCATACTGCTCACGAACTGCGTCATCAACATCGTCCAGATCATCCACCGAGGCGGCCCTGGCCCCGCTAAAGTCGATGGGTCGGAATTGCGGTGCATCGAGGGTTTCGGTAGATTCGGTGGTTTCGACGATGGGAGTTTCATGCTCCTCGGGTTCGATCGGCTCCTCGCCGAAGAGATCAGCATCGGAGATGAACGACGGAACACCGCCATCGGGGGCACCCTCGACGCTATCGGACCCAAGCTGGACGGTCCCAGTTGCACCAGTTGTTATGTTTTCGTCCGCAGGAGAGGTTGGGGCGTCGTTGAATAGGTCATCCAAGTCGTTGTCGAGATCGGCCTGTCGGGGTTGCTCCTCCTCATCAGCTAAACTGCCGTCGCTGATGTCCTCGAAGTCGACCGCATCGTCGGCCTTTTCGCCTGCCTCGAGATCCCGAGACATGAACTCGTAGGCGCCTCCATCGGGATTGTTCAGGTCAGCAAGCACGCGCTCAAAGTCTTGGTCGTTGTCCGCGGCACCGCGATCGGGCTCTCGTTCGTTGGCATCCATCGTGGATTTGTAGGGTTCCAGCTGATCTAGAGTATCCAGGAGCCTTATCGTCTAGGCACACGGCCGCCTAATAGACCGGGAACGATGCGATGATGCTGGGTATCCCCCATGCTAGAGAGGAAGATAGAGCGCAAGCAAAGGTAAGGTGGTTAATCGATAATCGATAGATAGGGTGTCTCGGGCTCCTCCCTGGTTGATTTCAATGTGGGATAGTTGAGAATTCCGATGAGATATGGAGATTCCACAGAGCACTCTTCATGCGACGGAGGAGGAAGGTAGAGTACTTAGAAGAAACACCATGCGATGATGGTAGGTAGTGAACCTGAACAAGCCAACAGGCGACAGACCCTCGAAGCGCAAGTCCTGAATGGTGAGGTGCAGTGAATGGGGACCGTTGACAGGGAAGGTGGTCCGGCAGAACTTCGGTTTAACTCTGGTTCCTCCCACCGGTCCCACGTCACATGTGTTACACATTACATAATCAATATTCAAAGGTGAGAACTGAAGAGGTCCAGTCCTATTTTAAATCACTAGATTGGGACAACAGCAAAGGCAGGGAACACGAAGTCACCTGATACCGCGTCCCTTCCACCAATTGGAGGGGCAACTAGACTTCAAGGAGCTCATTCACGGTATTTTCCAATGGATAGTGACGTCCGATTCACATGGATTTCACATTATTTACTTCGCACACTGCTCTGCTATTAGCAATTCGCTATTGGCAATTCCGGGAGACTATCAAAATTGTCTGAAGGGGGCAAGGAACACTAACAGAGGTACGTATCAACACCTTTCAGTTCATATGCTGTCATAATACTGTGGATTTGTACATCGACTGGCTGCCTGGATTCGTAGTTGCCTCATGATCTATATGATCACTGATTGATGGCTCCATCAGATGTAGAGGACTCCATGCCAACACTTTCTTCCTTCAACTCTAGGTTCTCTATCGGGCACCGTTAAAAGTACATCCTACCGACTTTTCACTCGTATTGATTTATATACGTTGTTCCATGCGCCATGTCCTCTAATCAAATCAAACTTTATGGAGGGGCAATAGAAGTTGATCTGCCAGAGCGCTTCAAGGACGTGAGGTAGGTATCAATCCTGTCCCATATCTCTGCCGCCTTGACTGAAGGTCGAAGCTCCATCCGAGAAGTGCCAGATAGCCAGGAAGTCTACTTGGATAAGGATGGCTTCGCAAGTGTCATCTTCGACATTCTCGAGCACATTGGCCCATCCGAGGCGAAGGATGATTTAGAAGCCCTGGATTTCCATTTCCGTGGCATTACCGATGACACTGGAGACGAGACAATGGTCCATAAAGTTTCATCCACGGAACCCAAACTTGATAAAATGCCGTATGTCCGAGCCCCTCCTACCGAAGGGCTAACACTCATGGGCTATCCAGGAACACCAAAGTCCTAAGTTTGCTCGGAAGTCTGCGGTCAAAAGAGGGCGCTCGACCTCGTCGTGCAAATGAGGCGGATTGGACGGCAATTTTGCTGGCTCTGGTGCGACTCCCAGAGAAAGGAACGGATATTGTGATCACGGTCAATGTTCCTCATGTTCCGAGTTTCCACCCGGAGAATATCGACATCGGCAACGAGCAGTTCGATGAATTTGTTAAAGATGGGTTGGACGTTATGGAACAAGTCATGGCGACGTTTGACGTTAAAGATTGGAATCTCTTCGTTAATGATTAGCCTACGCATGATTAGCCTACGCGGTGCCTAGATAGAGAGATAAAATCATGATGATAGAGGCACTTTGCAGAGCACTGGCCGCAACGTAATATGCTTGAATAGCCTGCAATCTAGACACGAAACGCCATCCTGGATCGAGCCACCACGGCAGCAGTCTAACTACAATATATCCTTCCCATTTCCAAACGCCACCCAATGCATTCCCGCTAAGTGAGAGCAGAGAAGAATGCAACGTCACTGACCAAAGGGCACATTGAGGGCATCCTTCTGGGTGAGGTCGTCGCCCATAGCCTCGAGCCCACGGAGAACATAGAAGAGCAGATACGCGTTCGCATCCAGCACCTCCGCTTCCGAAGCCAGAGTGACCTTCACGTCGTCGAACTGGAACCAGTCGGGCCCCTCGCGCGAGTACGAGACGTAGTGGCCGGAATCGATCTTGCCTTTATGCACGACCACGGACGACAGCTCGTAGACGCAGCTGGGTGGCGGGTTCTGGATTGAACCGGGCTTGATGGGATGGGATTTGGCCCGGGTCGTATACGGGTACATATCCAGTTCCAGGGGGAACTTCACTTTGGTCTCGATCTTGGAAGACGTCTTATTATGCTCGAATCGCTGGGAACGGTTAAGCAAATAGGTTTCAAGCGGTATGGCGGGTGTAGTTCCTTACCTTTAGATGGATCGTCAACACCGGGGTAAGACGTTGGACGCTGAGCTGCTTCGTCGCATTTTGTTGCGAACCGCCACATTTATGGCAGGTGTATTCTCCGCTTGGGAGCTTCTCCTTTCCAGTAAACCGCTCTAGGCATTCCCTCACATCCACCGGCACGATATCTGCGAATTTATCCACGTCGGCTTTCCGTTTTCTGGCCTGGCTCTTCAGATCCAGACTCAGGTCCATGAACGGATCGAACGCCGTGGTGATGTTCTTGCATTTATCGCAGGTGACGGTGCTCTGCAGCCGGCCGGAAAAGGAGCGATGCATGATGCACGAGCAATCGTCTCCCTTGTGATCGGTGGTTCCACCGTTTTCCAAGTGGAGAGAATTAAATATGAATTGGAGATACTCGTGGGCATCCTGCTGCTTATCGCCGGCCAGTGACTGTGGACGCGTCAGTTGACTTTCTCAGGCATGAAATGACTTCCCGCTGCTTACATGCGTGCCCATCCAGCTCCCAATGAGCATGTTCACCGCGCCGAACCCCTCCGTCTTCTCCACCGAATAAAACTCCGTGAAGATCTCGTCCAGCGCGCAACTCGTGCAATGGGACTTCTCGCAATCCGCCGTCTTATGTCCTTCGCCGAGATAGAACATCTTGATGAACGGGTTGTGCAGCAGGCTTTGGATGATAACGCTCATGAAGCACGTCTGGCCCATGTTGTAGAATCCACGCAATCCAATCGCACGGCACGGGGCGAATGTTGAGTTCTGCGCGATTAAACGGGCATCTTCGGGGGTATGAGTGTAGTCCTGGAGCTTCCGTCTCTTCCGGCCTAGTCCCAGCATATCTCCCGTCAGTTCTTATTTCGCATGCGGTTCATGGTTGTCTCACCTCGTTGTAGACGCACTTCCTCGAGCGTGGGGTCATATATGAAGTCCTGGCATTCCTGGCAGTATACATAGCCTGACCGTGACTCGATTGCTGTGTGGTGTCAGTCGTGACAAAGGCAAAGCCGATTCCATGGTGCATTACAGAACGCATGGCCCTTAGTGTCCCAGTGCTTATCTCTCAACTCCGGACTGTGGACGCTGGGGCATTGCAGGCACAGATAGGTCGGCGTGAAGCAGACGGCCGGTCTCGGTTCGGGGGCTTTGAGAGACTTGTGGGTTTGCAGGATCAGGGCGTTCTTTTCGTTGATGGTCTGGACCAGGAGGGAGTAGTGATGGACGGTGAATTTCCGGTTCTCCATGAATAGGTCATGAATGTGTTCTGTGGCAAGAGGTTAGCAACCAGCGATCTTCGTCTTGCTCGACGCTCGGATTCTTACCACACCCAAAGGCAGCGTACGCCACCATACTTGGAGCGGGTGCGGGCTTTGGCTTGGTGAGTTTCGGCGATGCCAACGCGCCCGTTTTGGAAGTTATATCCATCTTTCACGATTTGACGACTTGACAAACGCTTGACGGCTGCTGCTATTCTCCACAATTACATATCCACCCAAGTCCTATGAGGGCAGGATAGGGTGTATGACACCCGCGGCAGTAGTAGGAGTGGGTGGAACTGAAATGTTAGCAGTTCTTGGGCTTCTTTGGTACCGGTATGAGCAGCTAAGAGCCTAAGGGAGGCTCAAGCCAGGGTGAAGGCTGGAGGGGGGCAAACGAGTTCCGCCGAGCGGCAAGAAGATTGAAGATTCACTTCAATGAGCCGATAACCAAACCACAATCCAGTTCGTCTGTAGAGAGACCCTATTTCGACACTAAAGGAATCAACCGTTCAAGGCTAGGGCCTTCGATTGGAACTTTGGAGGTTACGGACATATGGCACGGAGTACATATCATTAAGTGCCTGGTAATATTCCTTACGCTGTACCACTCGCGGTTAGGATCTTTATTATTATTGGGCAAGCAAATTAGCCTGTCGATCAGCCGTTGGTGCAGCTACTGTGGCCCTAGCACTGTTCCAACAATACCAGCATAGGTACTCCGTAAGGTATCAATATTCAATAATATCAATAATATCAACAATATCGGTACCAGTTGGCACGAATCCAATTCTATCTACTCCAATAGGCAACGCAGGTACAGCATATATCGCCCCTGTACATTACCAACAACCCCTTCGTTGAAAAGGGCATCTCCGACCACCCATCGCTAACAAAGATGACTGCATTGCATGCTGTAGTGTGTGCTATAAAACACGGGGAGAGGTGTCTGAAATGATACCACAGTAGCCCTCCCCAGATCCTCGACCCCGTAAAAAGTTATTCAATCCACGGCAGAGGATGCATAGTTAGAGATCATCCTCTCGCCAGCCAACACCCAAAACTTCGACTTCCCTTTCTTCGAAACACGGAGGACTCGCGGAGAGTCAGCCCGGGCAGGTGGAGTGGTCGACAAGAAACCCTCCGGGCCAACACGACAATACCCTTCCAGGTTGAAGTATTGGCTTCATTTGAAGGCCTGTATCCTTGGAAGGAACATTGTAAGAAATACTTCCACCCTCGCAGAAGTTAAACTCCGCATGAGACGCCCGCCATCTACTCACCATCAAACGACGGATTGACTTCCTTGCATGGGATTTGCGCATTGGGCTCAGTCAGAGGCCGTCCACTCGCAATCACCCCATACCGCATTAAGTGGCAGTCGTCGTTGATGGTTTTTGAGGTAAATATTGCTCAAACTTCTTAGATTGGAGAAATTCACAGATCTTGTCTTTGTACCAGCCCTGCGACTCTAGTTAGCTGCTGCATCAAACGAGCGATTGCTGTGCTTCGTCACGTACCTTGATTTCGATATGGCCGTTCACAGGGTTGACCTTGATGTTTTTTGCTTCAAGCTCTAGCAGCGCTTGAATCTCATCTCGAAGCTTATGGACATCGCCATAAATGTGTTTGATTCGGGTCTTCAGAAGATTGCCTCCATTTTTTCGCAACTCGTAGACAGCGAATTGCCTCATGCGCGACTTGGATACGTGATAAGGCAGCAGCGACGCGTCAGTGGATGGTTGAGGTGGTGGTGTAAAGGACTCGGTGGTAGCAGAGGTTGTGACGGTGGCTATGCTCGATTAGAACGTTTGAAAGAGAACAGCACTGCGGTCCTGGTATTTACTTATTGTCCTACATGCCACAGGTACGCGGCGTGCGGAAAGGAAGGATCGAACCGTCGATGATCGCGGAAGGGGTCGGGGAAGAAGGAAAGGGAGCAGAGCGCTTTTTGATGCCATGGTTGGAATCTGGGGTAGGATCGGTGATGAAATGATTCAATTCGGCAGACAAATGGTGGAGATAGAGAAGTAGATGACGAGAGTTTTTAAATAGGGAGCTGGAAGCTGGATGGTTGGAGGAATTGGGCGATGTGTTAATACGTAGTAGTACTCGTGTAGTGAGTGAAGTGATAAAGTTGGTTTGATGAGCGTGAGTGGTGAGAAACAATTTCGGCAAGCCCCACAACGTGATTTTCCGCCAAACCTTCCACCGCACCTTCCACCACAACCACATTCGTCTGCACCTTTTCGACGCCCCTTCCAACTCCAACATCGCCTTTCCGAGAACAGAACCTCAGCGATTTAATCTCATCATCCATCCAGGGATCCTGTTTAGGACGAACCACCACCACACGAACCCAATCATGGCGGAATCAGAAGGCGGGGTTTCGGCCTCGCAGCACGACCTCATGACGAAAATGATCCCCTATCTCGACCGACATTTGGCATTTCCGCTCCTGAACGATCTCGAGCCGTCCCCCGAGGTGACGCGCTTGAAGTTCGAGCTCCTCAAACAGACCAATATGACCGACTTCGTGGGAGACCTGGAGGCGGAACTCAAGGGACTGAGCGAGCGACCCAGCGAATATGACACGAAGAGGGACGAGGTCCTGCAGCGACGATCACAACTCCAGGAGCAGTGCAACAAGATCACCGAACTTCTGGGAGATGCAGATGTGGTTGCGAATCTCCGAAGCGATAAAGTTGCCAACTTGAACTATCTCCAGGAACAACACGGAGTCACCATTGAGATGGTCAACGCGCTTTACGAGTTTGGACAGTTCCAGTATAACTGTGGCTCCTATCCGAGTGCAGCGGAGTTGCTGTACCAGTTCCGTATCTTGGTAAGACGATATCTACCGATGCTACCGTTATAGACTAACAGATTCGTCAGTCGACCGACAATGACAAGGTTTCGGCAGCCAGCTGGGGAAAGCTGGCATCCGAGATTCTCAGCCAAGAATGGGAGTCAGCGATGGAGGAGATCCAGAAGGTCAAAGAGAGCATAGACACGCGGCTATTCAACAACCCTCTGGCCCAACTTCAGCAACGGACATGGCTGATCCACTGGTCCCTCTTCCCGTTCTTCAACTTCGAACCGGCGCGAGAGACCCTGACGGAACTTTTCTTCTCCCAACCCTACATCAACACCGTGCAGACCATTTGCCCGTGGATCCTTCGATACCTGACCGCCGCCGTCGTTACCAACCGGAGCCGGAGTCGAAACTCGAACGCGTACCAGAGGCAGTTGAAGGATCTCGTGCGCATTGTCAAGCAGGAAGGCTACGAGTATACCGATCCGGTCACGGACTTCATCAAAGCCCTCTACGTCGACTTCGACTTCGAGGAGGCTCAAAAGAAACTGGCGGAAGCCGAAGAAATCTTGAGCGACGACTTTTTCCTCGGTGCTTCATCAAACGAATTCGTTGACGCGGCGAGACATCTCATTTCCGAGTCATATTGCAAGATCCACCAGCGGATTGATATCAAGTGAGTATGGAGCATATCCGATGTTTCGCAAATTCTGACCGTTCTACTAGGGATCTATCGACGAGACTTGGTCTCTCACAAGATGAGGGAGAGAAGTGGATTGTGAATCTCATTCGGGACACCCGGGTAGACGCCAAAATCGACTTCCGGGAGGGTACTGTTGTCATGAACCACCCGCCTCAATCGGTCTATCAACAGGTCATTGAGCGAACCAAGGGCGGTTTCTTCCGGACCCAGGTCCTGACCGCTGCTGTGGCGAAGTGAGGTACTAGAGCCATTGTCGATGGTTGATAGACTCAAAGAAATAATCCGTGGTGCTTACGGACGCTGCATGGTTCGTGACCGTTGTTTCGTGGGCATGCCTACTTAAAGGCTTGGAGCTGCAGTATTCGCCAAGCTGAGGTCTATCTTTCACCTCAGGCGTGATGTATGCCTTCAGCGGGGAGAGAAGATTATCCAAGAGGTCGGAGGATTGATGAACAGGTTAGCTTCAAGCATTGCATGTGTGGCGATTATGCATCGGCTCATTCAGAGAGGCGTTGAGGGGGAACTGCTTCATGCTACTGGGCTCTCAATATGGGAAAGGTTGTTTTAGCCCACTTGTAAACATGCGTTCATGACCTCTATAAAATCAATGAACAACGTTTTCCAATATCTTTGATGCCGCTAGGATGCTAGTGGGGTGTGCCTGAGGGTCTCCATGCCTTAAGAATGGTTTTCCAATATTTTTCTCCACGATCGTTTCTCCTTCCTTCCTTTCACCCCACAACAAGAGATTTTCTGTTAACCTCGCTGATTTGAACAAACCAGCTGGGCTATATAAGTCATAATGGGTAAATCTTCCAAGAGCCAGGAAAAGATAGCCAAGAAAGGGTCCAAGGAACATGACGGGGCGAACGCAGTGGTGACAACTACAAAGAGACCTGAGGCTGTCTCAGAACCTGCCGTGGATGTCTTGTTAGAAAGTGGCTATTCCAAGGTTTGACTTCCATTAACCTAGAACTCGTCTTACATCTTCTGACTATAAAAAAAGGACACACTGAAGAAGATTGATGAGGAATTTGTTCCATTCTACCTGCGTCAAGTAACGACCGAACTTTCGGACGACCTCGACAAGTTGCGGAACGCAACCGACTTTTCAGCCAAGTCGCTTCCTATACTCATCCAAGCTCTACAGGAAGGTCACATCATCTTTTCGCCGGAGCAAAAGGCAAGAATCATGCGAGTCGATCGCGATTAGACCAAGCATGGAACGGATTGATCGGCGAAAGACCGCGTCGCTATGAATTCGGCAAAACATACCCTATTTGCCTCTATATACCGGTTTTCTTTTCTCCGCGAACGCTTTCAGCGCCTCAATTCGATCCTCCGTCGTCAGGATTTCATTATATGCGGCGTTCTCGGCGTCCTCGCCTCGGCCAATGGCCTTGAGTGCAGAGCGTACCGCCGTTGGGGCCCCTTCGCAGATCTCATTTGCCATCCCGACGGCTTCCTGGAGCACCGTCTCCCTCGCCCGTCGTGACAAATCCTCCATGCTCTCACCCTCTTCGGGAAGCACTTCCACGAGCCGATTACAGAGGCCAAGGAAATACGCTTCCGGAGCAGAGATCCTCCGCCCGGTTAAGATCAACTCTCGCGCGCGGCTCATGCCGACGAGATTCGGCAACCGATACGTTCCGCCCGCGCCGGGTACGATCGCCAGCCGCGTCTCCGGAAGCCCCACCGTCGCCGTGGACGCGAATATCCTCATCGTCGTCGACAGCGCCACCTCCAACCCGCCGCCCAGCGCGGTTCCCGACACCGCCGCAATGGTCGGGATGGGCAGCGCCTCCAACGCCTTCAGACTGCCGCGGAGGTTCGCCAGGAACTCCTGCACTTGGTCGGTGTTCATCGATTGCCGTTCCTTGAGATCTGCGCCGGCGCAGAAGGCGCTATCGACGTTCGAGGCGACGATGACCGCGCGTGTGGGACCGGAGGCGCCCTCGGAGTGGATTTCGGCGAGGGTGGAGTTGAGGGAGGAGACGAGGGCGACGGAGAGGGCGTTTCGAACGGAGGGACGATTGAGGGAGAGGACGAGGATGCGGCCGTTGTGCGGAGCCGGAATGCTGGTTGTCAATAATGGCGGTTCGGCGGTCGAGTAGGCTCTGCCGGTGCATCTGCAGCGGGAGATGGGGACAGAGACTCGAGTGGAATATGATACCAGCCTTGGAAGGGCGGCTTTGGAACTGAATAGGCTTGCCATGTTGATTTTGGGGAAACCAATTGCTGCAATGATTGTGCTAAGTTTGCTCCCTGGTTTACAACGGAGTAATAGAATAAAACAATGGTTAGCCACGGCAATACCGAATTCATCAGATCCATGTTGATGTGTGCATCATGTGCAAGAATCCGGGAACAGGGATGTTGGCCTGAGTGCCTGGATGCCTGAATCTGAATGGTTCTTCTCCGCGCAATTCCAGTCCCTCTGCCGGAAATGACATCGTGTTATTATTCCAAGTACCTACGGTTCAGTACGCTCCCACACTCCCACCTCGTACCTTCTCCCTGTTACGTCTCTACGGCGGTACTGTACAAAGAACTGTACAGATACTTGCTTCCTATTGTTTGCTCACATTTGGCTTCTCTACTTCTTACAAACACGTCGCTTCCTGCTTCTTCCAACCTTCGCCGCGTGCGAGCCCACAGCTTCTCCAATGGCGCAAGAGAAACAACTTCAGGCTGAGCTCCATCCGGTCTTGTTCCTACAGGCACTTTAATTCGAGGAACTGTCACTGTATGAAAATGGCGATCATCAGCCTTAAGACCTATGCCGCCGTAAGCTTTCTGGATCGCTGTCTATCGTCCCGACCATGGTACTGACGTGAGCCCAGGTCTCCACGGTTTTGGCGGCGGGTGTGGTTGTCAAGGCATTCCATGAAAGACCGAACTTCTATTCGGCATCCGTGTATCTGGCACAGAGCAATGCTTGTTTAATGGTGCGTATTCTACGTGGTCGTGGAGATCCCTCGCCCTAACTCGGGATCAGATCTTGACCAATGTGCTCCTGCTCTGCATATATGGGGTGATGAGCTCCCTGCAGAAGCTCCTCTTTGGTCCCCTCCGCCATATCGAACGCGAGCAGCTGTACGAACGAGGATGGATGGCTCTCACCGAGACGTGCCTCGCCATGGCAACATTCCGAGACGACATTGGCGGATGGTTCCTGTTCATGTGTGTAGCGCTCCTCATTGGGCGGATCTGGTGCTGGCTGGGCGAGGCTCGCGTCGAATATCTAGAACAGCAGCCCCCTGCAAACCCGCGCCTATACCATGCTCGACTGGCGACGTCCCTTACCATCTCGATATTGTATGACGCTGCGATGCTTCGATATTGTATCGATACCGTGCTAGACGAAGCGAGGCCCGGTATGATGGTTATGTTCGGGTTTGAGTTCGCCGTCTTGACGATCGGCTCGACATCGACGATGCTCCGATATATGATCTCGTTGAAAGAGCAGCAGGTTATTCGACAACAAATCACGGCTCGGCAAGAAGCACGTCTAAGGGAGGCACAACAAAGGACCGATCGAGCAAGCCAGCCAGATGGTAGTGCACAAGCGCATGCTACTAATGCGGATGTGGATGAGGACGAGTTTGAGCCAGTTTGGGAAGAAAAGGGACGATGGGTTTTCGCCCTGGACCTTGCAACTGGTGAGCTTGACCCCCTATTTTTGCCTTTCGGACTCTCTAACACGCGCAGAATTTTTCAAGTTAATCATTTACCTGGCCTTCTTCATCATCCTTATCGCCTTCCACGGCATTCCGATTCACATCATCCGAGACGTGGCAGTGACAGCGAACAACTTCGCCAAGAAGATCAGCGATTTCATCAAATACCGCCAAGCGACCCGGGACATGAATTCACGGTATCCCGATGCGACGGCAGAGGAGCTAGCGGGCGCCGATACTTGCATTATCTGCCGGGAGGACATGCGCCCATGGACAGGCGAAGGCCAAGGAGCGGGAGCTGCCGGAGAGCAAAATCGGGCTGAACAACCACCCCGAGACCAGCGTTTCAGGGCGAAGAAGCTGCCGTGTGGGCATATCCTTCACTTTGGATGTTTGCGAAGCTGGCTTGAGCGGCAACAAGCATGTCCCATTTGTCGCCGACCGGTGCTAACCAGCACATCACAAACTCCAGGCACTGGCGGTGGTGTCGCTCCGAACCAGAGACAAGATAACGCGCACAACAACCAAGCGGGAAATCAGGAGCAAAATCGACCTCGAGTACGGACCTACCGTTTCGGACCTCTCCGGCTTGTGCTTGGGACTGCACCGGCGAACGGTGTGGGAAATTTGATGCAACAATTAGGGAATCCAGACAACCAGGACGCCGCAGCCAACAATGCTGCTGGGGGGCAACCTGCAACTCAGAATCCAACTGGAGCGGTTCCGACGGTGAACCGAACGTTAATTCGAGCCCAGCTCTGGCACCTCGAGCATCGTATCAATCAGGAAATTGCGGCGCTGAACCTTACTCGACAGCAGTTGACAACTGTTCGTCATCTGCAAGATGAACTCGAAAGACTAAGGCAGACAAACCAACCAGGGCAAACCGGGATGCAACAAGGTCTTGGGCTACCACCTCCTCCGACACACCCAGTACCAAACACGGTCCCGACACCTCCGCCACCTGGTATTTCCCCAGTTCAACATCCCTTTACTGGCCTCCCGAATGCACAAGAGTATACCCATGCGAATGCTAGTGCCGCGATCCCTGGCGTTGCTATCCCTGAAGGATGGTCGATCATTCCACTTCATCGGCTTCCGCAACCATCTACAACATCCCATCCTAACTTACCCACTGGTTTCCGCTCCCCATCTCCAGCGCCTGCATTTACACCCATCAACCCCGTCACGCACCATTTAGCGGCATCAAATTCGTTTCGAACCCCATCACACCTGAACCATACAGGACATACCCCTCCGGGTTCTCTCCGCGGACCAAGTCCGGCCCGTTCTCACCATGATAACCCTTCCACTCTTGCAGCGTTTCAAGCACCGCAGCAAAGTCTACATTCGTCCCATTCTTCTTCAGCGCCTCAAACACAGACGCCCCAGTCAGCACTGCCTCCCAATCCTTCTCCGACAGCCACCATTCCTTCGGTAGTTGGACCGAGCGAGAGCACTGGCGATGGCAACCCCACGCATTCGAATCCCGAAATCCCCGATCCCTCTCTCTCTCATCAAGGAGCAAGACGGACCCAATTGACGAGTCAGGCGGAAGAACAGTCTCGCCACCAGCACTTGAACCCCACGCCGACTCCGACTTTAACACATCCACCCGAATCAACCAGCGAGACTGTGCAACCCGAGCCTACATCAATCGCGGCGCCCCTGCAACCGGAATCCAACATGAATCCATTCGCCATTCCCACAAGACCGCAGAGTAATTCGCGGTGGAATTTCGACAGCGCGATGAGGCGCGTTGGAACGCCGCCGGGCTATAGGGTTCGTCCTACTGCACAAGCAGCAGCTCCGGAGAGCAGCGGCTCCCAGGGAGACCGTACGAATGACGCTCCAGAGCCCATTGAACCTGATGAACGGCAGAGGAAAGGCAAAGGCAAAGCGGCTTCGGTTGAAGATGCTAATGAAGAGGGGTGACATGGTTGAAGGCGGTACCGGAATGGTCAGGTTCCAATGGTAACAATCGTATATATAATTGAGAACAGACCGATTGAGTTGGCCACGATGGACGGAATTGGAAGATCTCACCATGCTGAACCACTTGGAGAAACAGCCTGGAGCAATACGAATCGTCATGGACTCGCTGAAGACCATTATTGAGATGCATGGCTTCTGTTCAGTCCTATCTGGGGTAGCCTCAATGACAGCCCTGATACGAACCTTCAGAGCTTCAGAGCCACCGTGGAATCCTTGAATTTAGCGGGTAACTTAAGACAGTTGAATGCCTCTTTTCCAGCGAATACTATATAGTCTATGCGTCTGTACTCCCTCGCTAGAAATGTAGATCGAAGGGACTAACGATCAATTCCTGCACCTGTTTGCCCTCGTGTTCACCCTGAACCGCGAGCTCCAACCACAAAGACCCTCTACTAAGTCTACTCGCCTAAATCGTCCAAAAAGCGGCACCATGATATCTACCAGGGAATCAATCGCGCATAGAATATGTACAACAACAAGTGAGGCCAAGAGTCCAGTGTTGTCTTTTTGCAAAAACATCACCATGCAACACGCGAATGAATTGATAAATATTAATATCCCTTCCGCACCATTGGATTTTCCTAAACATCCTAGTAGCGCCTCAGTTTGGTCTACGAAAAGTCTTTAGCTTCCTCACTAGTCACCGGCCTCCTATTGCTACATGAGGTTAAATAAAGGGACTGTCTACTTACGGAGGCATGCTGAGCAGGGTCCGGGCTCTGGACTGGGTGGCGAACTTCTCCTTAACTCATCCATCCACCGTTGCACTTCTCACTGTTGAGTGTTGACTACAGATACGCAAGTACCTATTACCTACTTAGGTAAGTACTTAAGTACTTACCTTTTACCCAAACAGGTGCGGTGAGATCGTTCAGAGACCCTACCGTAAGCTGATGTGCTAAAATATGACGCTCGGCGCACCCATATCGGCATTGGCGTGTAGGTGCTTATGTGGGGTTTCCTATACTTATCCAACATGAATGCCTGGGAGAAAGGTAAGTCGGAACCAGAACAGATATAAGGAATCTGCGGTCCGCGTAAGGCGACTTGAATGGCGCCAAAAGTTATCAGATTGGTTTTCATGGCTTCATAGTACTGCTTGAGATTATTGATATCAAGGTGTTTCTATGACTTCCTATAGACATATTGCACTGATCAATTCTCTTACTACGGCATAGCCCTACTACACACGCACTTCTCTTTTCTACCTCATCGCTCCACCTGTCAAGATTCAAGATGTCCAGCAAGCTTGGCTTTCTTGCATATGCTATTGCAGCATATGTAGTCTTCAAATTCCTTAATTTCGTTCGATTGGCATTCGACAGAAGACGAAGAGCGCAAGAACTAGGCGCAGAGAAGGCTCCAAGAGTTGGCCATGTCCTTGATTACCTAGGGATCGAGGCTATCCGCGACTTGCTCCGAGCGGACAAGAAGAAGCGGTTCCCGACTCATTATGAGGACAGGTTCCAAGTGGTGTCCCAAAAAGAAGGTCGTTATGTGTCGACCATCGTCTATAAATTGGCTGGCACGGATCACATCGTTACATCCGAACCGGCGAATATACAGGCGATCCTCGCCATCCAGTTCAAGGATTTCTACCACGGCCCTGATCGCTGTGGTAACCTCAAAGAACTGTTAGGCAAAGGCATTGTAAGTTCGATTACTGGTACCCCAGCCGCAGAATGGTAGACTGACATGTCGCGTCCCAGATCACCACCGATGGCAAAGAATGGGAGCACAACAGGGCCATGCTGCGACCTCAATTCATACGTTCGCAGATATCCGATCTAGACCTGGAGGAAAATCATGTACAGAACCTTATGAAGGCTCTCCCCGTCGACCACAGCGCGTGGACTGCTGAAACCGACCTCCTCCCGCTCTTTCACCGTCTGACGCTTGATACATCGACGGAGTTTTTATTCGGTGAGAGTCTCGAAGCTCAACTTTCCGCTTTGCCAGGCAGAAACCACAAGGCAACCTCATATGGTCGCGGCGAGGTAGCTTTCGCACATCATTGGGAGAGCGCACTGCGAGCGCTCTCTCGTGGAACGCGGCTGGGGACTCAGTGGAAATGGGCACATAACACGGCCTTTCGTGAGGACAGGCGGAAAATCCATGCCTTCGTGGACCACTTCGTGCAGCGTGCCCTCAGCCTGCCACAAGAGGAGATTGAAAAGGGATCCGAGCCAAAGAACGGAAAATACATCTTCCTGTATGCCATCGCAGCGCAGACACGGGATCCGAGCGCCTTACGGTCCGCTGCATTGAACATTCTGATCGCCGGACGCGATACTACGGCTCAGCTGCTCTCCTGGATCTTCCTACTCCTCGCAGCGCATCCTCGGGTCTTCCAACAGCTGCGGTCGAGGATTCTGAAGGAATTCGGCACGTATGACGCGCCCCGCAACCTCGATTTCGCCAGCCTCAAGAACTGCCGGTACTTGCAGTGGACGATGAACGAAACTCTCCGATTGTTCCCCCTGGTTCCGGTCAACAACCGCGAGGCACAGAGGGATACCACATTGCCTGTCGGGGGCGGACCGGATGGCACCAGGCCGGTGTTCGTCGGCAAAGGCGAGGTGGTAGAGTTCTCCCTCACCACGATGCATCGGAGGAAGGATTTCTGGGGACCAGATGCGAACGAGTTCCGACCGGAACGGTGGGAGGCCAGAAAGATGGGCTGGAATTATCTTCCGTTCAACGGCGGCCCGAGGACATGTCTCGGGCAGCAGTTCGCCTTGACTGAGGCCGGATATGTCGTCGTCCGGCTGCTGCAGCGGTTCGGTGAGCTCGAGGGACACGGCGCCTGGATGGCGGATCAAGTGGGCGATGCTCAGGAGGATGTAGGGAGGATAGAAGGGATGGGGTTGGTTAGGCATGGACTGGCACTGTCGGATGCCCCTGGGGACGGGGTCAGGTTGAGAATGAAGGAAATGCGAGGTTGATCGAAAGAGAAGAAGCCACCTCCTCCGAAGCTAGGTTAGAGAATAGAAATGCTGGGAATTGGTGTATGGATGGATAGGTCTGGTTCAGCATCTCTGATGACATGATAGTTCGTCTTAGTAGCAACTTACAGAGTATGTAGCACTTGGCTGCTTACCTCGATCGGATTCCAAGAAATCGACTTAGAAACCTTTCTTGATCGATTCAACGCCCGTGTCTCTCTTTCTCTCGGACTTTAACCGCGATCTCGGAGACTTGAGCTGTCGGGCAGTAGTGGCGACCCGAAAGAGCTCAAGCTGATGGCATCGTATTACCATCAATTTCATCTTACCGAGCGGGCTATATTTGGGACATGATGAGTCTTGGAGAGAACCAAGCCACAGACAACCATCCAAGCTAACATAGGGCGTCCGCAGTCTGCACTTATGTTCTGCACTCCGTATGAGGCTATGGTTTCAGATGCGCAACCTCAGGTGCAACCAACACCGCAGACTGCAGCCATCTGGCAAACTGGAGTCAGTCCAGCACTGCACAACAAAGAGCACGACACACAGGTCTGCACAGCGCCTGAGCGCCACATTTAATACCTAATAGGTGCTGCACGTCCACAAGGCCGCAAATGGTAACGGACACGAGCTCCATCAGGGATTGGGGCCTCTGGCGGCGGATCAGTGTGACAGCACGAGGTTTAGGGCCATTATGGCTTGAGGCTTAGACGTACCGTGAACGTCTGTCTTCCCTGTTCTCTGTATTATCCCACTCACGACTCACGACACAGACAACAAGCGGAGACATCTACAGACAACGAACCGCAGACACCCGCAGACAGCAAACTTAAACTTGGAGAACCACGACATGGAAGGATCGCTTGCATCGCTTGTCTCTGCCGAATCCTCCAAGAGGACGTGTTTATTCCATGCCTGAATCCCACTTTTGTCTCCTCACCTTATGACCAATTCATTGTTCCCTGCTTATGGTTCCCTAATCCTAACACCGCACCGTCGCTGGATATCCCCAGCTTCTGCGGCGGTATATTACCCGTCGTCCTTGTGGATGAAACCCTGAGTTCCGCTTTATCATATATTGTATCCTGCGGCTCGCGAGCAGCGCATCTTTCCGTTCACTATGAGTTACTACCAGCCGCCCCGACCCGTACTGGGTGCAACTTTTGTCCCGGGCACCGATGACGACTATTATATGCCGGAATTGGTCTCACCGGCACCGCAGAGGTTGGGCCACCCCCTGCTGATCACAAGGCGACGCTGACGAGAAAATCCACCCCTTAGAATCATGCCTGAAGTCCCCGAAAACATCCAGGAGAATTTGGCGCATCTGGAACTCGAAGCGATACCACCCCGCAACGCCGGAAATCAAGTCGATAGTCCGAGTTCGAACTACAGCCAGGCATCTCCTGCAAATAATCCCCAAGGCCAGGATATGGACTATGTTTCGCGGGCTTACCATCAAGCGCCGACCGTGAGCCATCCTATGGATAACGGTCCGCCGCACGAGCAGCAGAATGTATGCCCAAGTCAATACCCTTCAGTTCCAATAGAATAGCTCCTAATCTGGCCACAGAATCATGATTACCATACCCTCACCCTGCCTCCAGACCTTCCAAACTTCTCTCCTTTCCCAAAGCTGGTTAATCCGGCTGCTAACGTTCCTCCTTCGGATGATCAAAAGGAAGCCATACTGGAAAACGCCCGAATACCCGTGTTGAACTCGAATGACCCCGAAATGCAGTTAGTATGGGCGCAAGATTGTCTTATCTTCGTTGATGCGGCGCAGTCGCATGAAGAACGCTTGTCAATGAATCAGCCGGCGCGGCCTGCAACTCCTCAGGTGGAGCATCAGCTCCGTGTCGACGCCATGGAAATAGTGCAGTTTTTGGCTAATCAACATCATCCGAAGGCGGAATTCATGCGAGGGATGTGGTTGGAATTCGGTAAATTCGAGCAACGGGTCGACAAACGAGAAGCCTTCCGAAGCTACTCCCGGGCCGCGGAAAAGGGATATTCGAGAGCAGAGTATAGGATCGGAATGCAGTACGAATCATCGAACGATCCGGTGAAAGCACTAATCCATTACAAACGTGGTGCTGAAGCCGGGGATTCCGCGTCCAACTACCGACTGGGCATGATGACGCTCCTTGGTCAAGCGGGACAACATCAAGACTTTGCTAAAGGCATCAACTTGTTAAGACAAGCCGCGTCGACTGCGGATGAGAATGCACCTCAGGGCGCATTTGTCTTGGGAATGCTGCAAGCGAGAGAGCTGCCCCAGATCGCTGTGCCAGAAATCTATCTTCCTCATGACGACCGGTTGGCTAGGCAGAATATCGAAAAGGCAGCATACCTCGGATTTGCCAAGGCACAGGTGAAGATGGGAGCTGCATACGAGCTGTGCCTGCTCGGTTGCGAATTCAGTCCCGCCCTGTCGTTGCATTATAACGCCCTGGCTGCTCGTCAAGGCGAACCGGAGGCGGAGATGGCGATCAGCAAATGGTTCCTCTGCGGCTACGAAGGGGTGTTTGCGAAAAATGAAGAGCTTGCATTTCAATATGCTCAACGAGCTGCCCAGGCTCAGCTTTCCACGGCCGAATTTGCCATGGGCTACTTCCACGAAATCGGCATGCAGACCCCAGTCAGCATCGACAAAGCCCTCGAGTGGTACGAGAAAGCCGCTCAAAATGACAATCAAGATGCCGTTAGTCGTATTGAAAGCATCAAGAAGTCGCAAACCTTGTCCAAAAAGGATCACGAACAAGTCGCAATCTCACGTATCAAGTCCCAATACGGCTCGAAACGTGGTGCGCGACCGGACCGATTTAAGGCACAAGCACCTCCTCTACCCACGGTTCTAGATGACGATGGCCCGGAAGCCGATCAGCCTCCACAGCCTCCATCCCAATCCCAGACCCAACCTAATGTTGTCCGCCCTCCTCGAACGTCCTCCTATATGCCATACCCCGACAACGATGGCCCTCCGAAACTCAATATTCCCGAGCGGCCAGCAACAGCTGCGCCGTATCCAGTCGACGACGCGCCTCCTCACCAGGGCGGTCAATTGGGTGGCGCCTATTTTGTTCCTGAGATTCGCGCTCAATCCGCCGCACCACCCGATCTACGACCGCTATCTGGTGGAGCATTCGGCATCAACCCGAATGTGTACGGCAATGGCCGCCCGAATACTGGCGCTGGTGCTGGGGCCCCGTCCCGTCCTTATTCCAGTGTTGCAGATTACAGTGGCGGTTCAGGGGGACGACCACGACCACCACCCGGGTCACGAATTAGCTCCGGCCCTCCCGGACCTGGCAATTATGGCAGGCAACCGTCTCCCCATGAGCGTCCATACGATGGTAGACAGGCTTCGCCCCATCAACGCCCGTACGATGACCGGCCACCCCCTGAACATGGTAGGCCCGTACACAATCCTAATTTGGCCCCTCATCCCGACATTGGCTATGCTGCACCGCCGGGCGACGGACGAGGTCGACCCGCCGCCGATAATTCGATGCCACAGCGACGTCCTGACAATCTTGGATTCGTCGCGCCTCTCGAGGTCCGCAAAAAGCCCACCCCATCGCCCCATCAACCCTCCCATAACCCGAACGTCCCACCGAAGGACCACCGCCCCCATCCAACCGGCCCAGGGGCCCAGCCGCAGTACCAGTCATACCAGCATGGGAACCAGCATCACCCCCAGCAGAGCCCTCACCCGCCCCAAGGAATGCAAGGCCAGGGAGCCGGAGCTCGACCACCCCGCACCGCATCGCTATCCCAGAATGCTCCGTCACAACATGGCCCGTCACAGCATGTTCCGCCGCGGAAAAATACTCCGTCCAAGGAGAAGCCATCGGGGCCGCAACCACCAAGCGGTGCTATGAACCCGCCAAAGAGACCTGGGAAAGGGCCGAAGACCTTTGAAGAGATGAAAATCCCACAAGGAAAAAAGGACGGTGACTGCGTAAGTTTCCCATTGAAGCCTTTCGTTTGCATCTTTTTGTCGTTCAGTGAAGTTTCTGCGCTAACATTAGCCAAACAGACGGTGATGTGATTCATTCTCGCGCTGAATTGTTCATGCATGACCACACGGTGATCTAGGGGAACGGTACCATGTTGCTCGATTTCGCGCCATGGCCCGAAGCGTTTGGTGAAGTGTTGCATATTCGGTAGCCCTGAGTGGTCGCGGCATATACCCCTTATATTTGTGCAAGATACTACAGGAGCGTCGCCTCTATATCATACCAACATCGTCGAATCTAATCGAAGTGCTTATTCTTGTTCTTGAATTGTGCTTGCCTTGCTCTTGCTTTGCATATAGCCTATTTAATAGATTGAATGTTGATTATACATCCTCTGACGCAATTCAACAAGATCATCAATACATGTCCGATATGCTCTACCTCCACAATTATTCGGGCAACATCTAACGAATCTGATGTGGGGATATGTCTAACTTTTGTATAAACTGCATTTCCAGCATTTCGAGCATTTCGAGACGGGCATGATGTCAAACCGAAGCACACAAAAAACTCTTCGCTTTGAGACGGGTTTGCTCTCGAAACGTCCCTGAAACGTAATACGAGCGCGGTGGAGGCTAGAACGGACGTCGAGAGCACGGGGTTCCTTAAGCATCCAAGCCTCGTGTACTGAGTGTACTCCTCACCCCGTGTCCATCTCGGGTGGGGAGGTTTCATAGGGAAGAAGACCTTCCATCGCTGTCCGTCTAACGCTTATTTGGTTCCTAAGCCAGTAGGACATGGACCAAGGTGACTGATAGGTGGGAAATGCTCCTTGGAGGTGAATACGCAGCTCGTCAGCACAGTGACGGCCGGAGCGACGGCCCAAGGCCCAGGATACCATCAGGGCGAGAAACGTTCTACGTATGCATGGTAATATAACATTGCGTCCGATGATACGTGTTGCAGATGTGTTGCGGGCGTTTCGGGAGGGTCGGCCGGCGAAGCGACCTTCGGCGGAAATGCGGAATGCTGTCCGGCGCATGCAGGAAGCAATTTTCGCTTTGTGGAACCCGTCAACCAACTTCCTGTTTTTCGCAAGAAGGATAAGGTGAACGGATCTTGATTTCTGCAATTTTGTAATTTGTTTGCTGCAGTGAACACCATTGCCAATTGACAGGAAGAGGGAGAGCAGGATTACATAATCCTTAGTGTGTTAGGTATAACTACCAAGATAGTAGTTTAATACCGGGCTCTCCCTCTAGTTACTCGTAAGCCAGGGTAGTTATTGGCAATGTTTCCTCCGTATCCGTCAAGGAATCTCACTAGACAAATCACCTGACTCCAGTATTACTGTATCGGAGCTAATTAAAGAAAAACACCAGGACTTCCCCATCACAAATGTCGCAGCTGACGTGCTCGCTGTCCGCCCTAATTAAAGCTGCCCTTCACTTCTATCGGGTTAGACTCAGTAGGGTGTGAGATAGAGTGCCTGTATCTACATCGTCAGAGCATTGCCTGTCCCTGTCAATTAATAAACCTGTACATACATACATTTACCCGCCTGCTTCCTTTGACCAGCTGGCCTTGAATTCTTTGGTGCTTTCATATTCCGTCTCCTCCGTATCACTCCTTTCTTTGTCCTTTCCACCCTTCTCCAGCCTATCCGCTTCGAAATCATCAAACGGCAGCCTGTCGGACTTTACTACCGTACCCCACGCACCCTATTCCGTACCTCTGAATCCCTTCTGGCTATCTGCTAGAAGCCTAGAAACTGGTGCAAGCAATGCCCGTCTCGCCGATTGTTAGACCTTCCGAACCTGTACATATCTAGGATCTTGCGATCGAGCTCACTGTGGCGGCCCACCTTCAATAACCAGCGCGGGCTCGCCGCCATCCCCGTTCTCCCACTCCCTTTGCGATAAGCCATGGCGTCCTCAGCTACACCCTCCCCCTCGAGACGCATGGCCACCACGACATTGCAAGTACAAGGCATGACCTGCGGTGCCTGTACATCCGCCGTGGAGTCCGCTTTTGCAAACGAGCCCGCCGTCCAAAGTGTCGACATCTCCTTGGTCATGGAGCGAGCTGTCCTCGTCCATGACGTCGCTCGCATCGCTCCAGAGACAATAAAGGACATGATTGAAGATCGCGGATTTGGCGCTGCGGTCATTTCGACCATGGCATCCAAAACAGAAAGCCAGGGGCCTCCCGAAGCGATTACGACGGTTCAAGTTGGCGGAATGACCTGTGGTGCATGCACAAGCGCGATCGAGGGTGCTTTCAAGGACGTGGAGGGTGTGAAGAACTTCAGTATATCCTTATTATCAGAGAGGGCAGTGCTGGAACACGACCCCAAACTCCTCGCACCGGAAAAGATCGCCGAGATCATTGAAGATGCGGGCTTCGAAGCGAAAGTCATCGGAACGAAACCGATTATCCCCACAAACAATGTCGAAGGGACACGAAGGACTGAGCAAAGCGACAGCATTCTATCGACTACTGTGGCAATCGAAGGCATGACTTGCGGAGCTTGTACGTCGGCTGTAGAAGGCGGCTTCAAAACTGTGGATGGAATGCTTCAGTTCAACATTTCTCTCCTCGCAGAGCGTGCCGTCATCGTCCACGACAATACAAAACTTTCACCGGAGCGGATAGCCACGATCATCGAGGACTGTGGCTTTGATGCCAAGATCGTCTCTTCCGTGGCATGGTCTCGGCCAGCAGGGTCCGGATCATCCGCAGTTAGCCTGAAGATCTTTGGATTGAGTGGCGAAGATGATGCTTCCGTTGTAGAAAAGGCCGTCGGCGACCTGAAAGGAGTTGACTCAGTCTCCGTTAGCTACGCCACGAATCGAGCGACGGTGAACCATACTCCCAACATCACGGGCTTGAGGGCTATCGTTGAGGCGATCGAAAAGACCGGATTCAATGCTTTACTGGCCGACAGTGAAGACAATAATGCCCAGTTGGAGTCATTGGCGAAAACGAAAGAAATCCAAGGATGGCGAAGAGCGTTCCGTATATCCCTTTGCTTCGCTGTTCCTGTTTTCCTCATCTCGATGATTTTCCCCATGTGGATACCCTTCTTAGACATTGGTTCCGTGCGCATTGTCCCTGGAATTTACCTTGGGGATATTGTATGCCTCATTCTTACGATCCCAGTTCAGTTTGGTATCGGCCGGCGGTTTTACCGGAGTGCATATAAGAGCCTGATCCACCGGGCACCGACTATGGACGTTCTGGTGGTCCTTGGGACCAGTGCAGCATTCTTCTTCAGCGTTGCAGCGATGCTTGTCAGTTTCCTCACCCCTCCCCATACGAAACCGAGCACCGTGTTCGACACGAGCACGATGCTCATCACTTTCATCACCCTTGGACGATACATGGAGAATAGCGCCAAGGGGCAAACGAGCAAGGCCTTGAGCAGACTGATGAGCCTGGCTCCGAGTATGGCCACTATCTACGTCGATCCCATTGCAGCCATCAAAACCGCGGAAGACGATTCAGGACTGGAAAAGATGTCTCCCGTTGAAAAGCTGATGAATGCCGCGACCGACAATTCCACCACGGTATCCTCCGCGGAAGAACAAATGGTCCCGACCGAGCTTCTAGAGTCGGGCGATGTCGTCGTGCTACGTCCGGGGGATAAAATCCCTGCGGATGGCATTGTTCTGCGCGGCGAATCATATGTGGATGAGAGTATGGTCACCGGCGAAGCGATGCCAATCCTTAAAAGGCGAAGACACGCTCTTATGGCGGGTACCGTCAATGGAGCCGGACGATTGGACCTTGTGGTCACGAGGGCCGGACGCGATACCCAGCTCTCCCAGATCGTTCGCTTGGTACAAGATGCACAGACGACGAGAGCACCCATTCAAAGGCTCGCGGACAAGGTTGCAGGATACTTCGTACCGATTATCATAACCCTGGGTCTGGCCACCTTTGTGGCTTGGATGGTCCTATCCCACCTCCTATCGAGTCCCCCAGATATCTTCTTAAGCGAACAAAGCGGAGGACGCACGATGGTGTGCGCCAAGCTTTGTATTTCCGTCATTGTGATCGCCTGCCCTTGTGCCCTTGGCCTTTCAACGCCGACCGCCGTGATGGTTGGGACCGGAGTTGGCGCAAGTCAGGGCATTCTGGTCAAAGGTGGTGCGGCGCTTGAAAAGGCCACCGCGATCACCCATGTGGTCCTCGACAAAACCGGCACTCTCACGATCGGCAAGATGAGCGTCAGCTCTGACGACTTGATCCACGAGTATCTGCACGATGAAGCGGCGGCCAAGAAATGGTGGACTTTGGTCGGGCTGGCGGAAACGGGGTCCGAGCATCCCATCGCCCGCGCGATCGTGAATGCCGCACGTCAGCGACTGAGGATGTCCCCGGAGAGCGCCTTTGATGGCTCTATCACCGACTTCAAAGCCGCCGTCGGCAAAGGCCTTTCCGCAACCTGCGAAGCGGTCATTGACGGGCGTCGGGTCTCTCACCGGGTTCATCTCGGCAATGCATCATACCTCCGAAGTCAAGGGGTCGTCATCCCGGTATGGGCGTCCTCTAGAGACAAACCGCTCCCTGACAAACCGCTCCCGCCCCGCCCCAATTCCCCCTACTCGGACGTGGCCGACCTAACTTCTACCGTCCCGAATACCCCAACCACCCCAGCATTTTCCCGTTCCCTATCTGCCGGCACCTCGACCATCCACACCGCCCTCGACGTCACCTACACCGGCAGCCTTTCCCTCGCCGACACCCTCAAGCCTACCGCGCGCGCCGCCATTGCCGCACTCCGGCGATTGGGCGTCACCTGCTCCATCGTGACGGGCGACACCCTAGCCCCCGCCCTCGTCGTCGCCCGCGCCGTCGGCATCCCCGACAGCAACGTCCACGCGAGCGCCAGCCCCAGCAAGAAACAGGCCCTGCTCCAAGAGATGAAGAAGCAGCGCGACGCGCGGGGGCGGCGCCAGGTCATCGCCATGGTCGGCGACGGGATCAACGACTCGCCCGCCCTCGCGACCGCCGACATCGGCATCGCCCTCGCGGAGGGCGCGGACATCGCCATGGAGGCAGCATCCATCGTCCTCATGGCCTCCTCGTCGTCCCTCGGCGAATCATCGCTCTACGGCCTGGACCTCGAAGGCGACACCTCGGCCAGCCGCACGGTGGACCTGCTGGCCATCCCGGCGTCGCTCCACCTGTCGCGCGCCATCTTCCGGCGCATTAAGCTGAACCTCCTCTGGGCGACGATGTACAACGCGGTCGGCCTGCCGTTCGCGATGGGGCTCTTCCTGCCGTGGGGCCTGCATGTGCATCCCATGGCAGCGGGGGCAGCGATGGCGGCGAGTTCGGTGAGCGTGGTGGCGAGTTCGTTGGCGTTGCGATGGTGGAGGCGGCCGCGCTGGATGTGTGTGGAGGTGTTGGATCCGGAAGGGGCGGGGTTCGCAGGGTTGGACGGCGGGGAGGTGCGAAAGGGGCGATGGATGGTGAGCAAGGTTTTGGGCAATGTGAAACGGTGGATGATGAGGCTGGTGGAGACCAAGGAGAGGAAACGTCTGGATGAGAGTCAAGGGACATATGTACCGTTGAGAGAGATGGATGTGTAGTGCTATGGATTACGGCTTTGGGATGGCGCGTTGGGGTTTGAGCACGATCATCTCGGTACAATAGCATAGATAGCGTTATGAGAATTGAGCATTGTGATTGGTTTCTTCATTGTCCGATATGAGATGGTAAAATCAGGGTTCCGGGTACATTTGTCTCTGGATGTTGGTAATGTTCCTCTGATTTATTATCCCCTCTCTCATGCGCTTTTCAACACACAATCTGATACATTTGAGAAATCGATCGCGACACAAATTCTTAAGGAAGCTGTTTAGCTCTTGAACCGGATCATTTCTCCATCCTATCATACAATACTCCCAATCCATGAAATGCTCCTCATGGAGGCCTCATGATATATGCCATACCGTACCCACCGAACCAGACGCCTCGCTATAATCGACAATGTTCTTCGTCCCGTTTCGCCACGCAAGGACACAACCTAAACCTTCTCACTCTACGGCTTGCTAACCCCACTTCCGCTTTTTGGTCTTCTTTTCTTTCCTCGGATACTCCGTGCCACGCCCCCATCCGCACTCCCCAGATCGCAACTCTTCCGATCTCTCAACTTCCGGCTCCCGCCCCTCGTCGGCGCCCCCACGCCATCATCCCGGCCGGAGAGGACTTCCGAGCCCTCGTCGATCGGCTCCGCTGGATCAGCCGCCGCGCATGAGGACGACGGCGAGAACAGGCAGCATTGCTCGCCGGACTCAACCATGCGGGTGACGAGCGCGGATATTTCGCGGAGGTGGCGCGTACTGCATTGGAGGCGCGACGCGGCCTGGCGCTGGGCGCGGAGGGCGCGGTAGTCGGTCTCGAAGTAGTTTGCTAGCTGGGAGGGGGCGGGATCGTCGGGTGCGTGGGAGGATGTTGGGGACGGGTTGGTGGGGTAGTTGTAGGGGGGAGGGGTGTCGAAGTCGAAGTAGCTCGTGGTGGGGGATTGGTCGGCGAGGTGAGAGGTGTCCAGTTGGTGGGTGAGGTCATTTATTGCACGGTGCTGGGCGCCGTATGACTCTGGTGTCGAGGTGGGAGAAACGGATGGGTAAGGGCCGGTAGGTTGCGAAGGGTGTCGAGAGGCGGTTCGGAGGGAGTAGTTGTCGAACATTTTGTTGACGATGTCTATAGTTGCGAAGTATAGAAAAGGTGGAGGGTCGATGATATCAGTGAGGGGTAAGTCTAGACTGGACAGACATGCGAAGGATGCGCGTCGATCGAGCCCCAAAAGAGCAAAGGAAGGAAAGAATGGTGTTAACTGCTAGATGTGGTAAGTGATGATGAAGACAACGGGATTAATGCTGAACCGCCACACAATGAGGGCGAGCGCTGGTCTTAAAGCCGCAAGGGGGGCGAGATTTAATGACGGGCCGCCGCTGAGAATCGGACCCAATTTGCAGATACCAGCGTGCGCAATTGGTCGCTTTGTTCAGCGGGTATCGACACTAGCAGGTACCTAGACGGAGAAGATCTGATCGCCGGGCTCTATTGAGGTCATCACTCGGGGTCATACTTATACATATTACACACACGTCGCGGGAGTCCGGTCAGGATTGTTGAGATCGGGTAGACTTGCAGACGTGCGCAGGGAGATAAAGGGAGGAAAAGAAAAGAAAACGCGGCGGCTTGCAGGCGACGCGCCGACGCCCGTCAAAACCGATCTTCCAATCGAATGTAAAAAGGACACGATGCTGTGGAGGGGAATTCAGGTTTTGAAAGTCTGGATCCGATGTCAAAATGTGGCGATATCTCGGATATTATAGCGTCGGTATGTAGCCTCAATTCCGAATACGCCGCACTGTCACACCCTCATCAATCATCCGTCGCTTCATCAAATCTTCCACCTGCAGAGTCTAAACAGGAACATCCCAAGTGTCCTCTTAAAATCTAAATTCACATCGGCCTGGAATGTTCCCCTCAGTTCATGCCGTCATGCCAATCCGGCCCAGCGAAACCGTCAATCCTCTTGTCTCCAGTCGCCACCACTCCGTGACGCCGCGCGCATTCGACCGTCCGTCACCCTGGATTCCATGGCTAGGGCAAATTTCCCGTATACCCGGCCATATTCCCTATTCCCACTTGTACGGGTACGCTAGAAGTTCTGGAAGTTTGGGGCTCCGGTTGTTGCCTGCTGCCTGATGGCCAGGTCGGCGATGGAGATCTGAGATCGCGCCCTGCGAGCACCTACGCGAATGTCGATTGGTGCCACTGCGCAAAGAAGACCATCCTCATTGCTCTGTCGGCTTGTAATTGCTAGAGAATATATGGTGGCTACAGGTCTAAAATCGGAAGATGCATATTTCAGTGTGAGGGCATGAGAATGGATTTTAGGACAGGATCCCCTGCACTGCTTCACGTGTGACGATCTTACTAAGGGACAATACTGCCACTGAAGGTTGCTGGTGGACGCTCCTCTCCTCCGACTTTCTTCATCGTTCAAGTTGAAACTTACCATCCGGAGCGCGTCAGGAAAGTCCCCGCATTTGTCCCTGGATCGTTCGAAAACGGAATGCTATGAAGCCCAATCTATCCTATCACTCCCACCCATGACGCTGTGTGAGAATTGCCAAAAAATATCCCTCCGAAATGTATCCAACGATCTACTTGAACTACCAGCTTGGTGGCCGACACTTGGGAACGGTCCGGTCCGGGGGATGATCCTTCATGAGAATGCACGAGAGATTCTCCATTCGCGGCGCTGCTGCACATCTTGTGAACTGATATGGCGCGAATTGGAACGCCTGGTCTACAAAACCCCATTCAAGGAGACCATCAATTACCATGGCCACCGCATCCCACTCTGGAATCGTACAGGCGATCTTGACGGGAGCATCGGCTCGAGCGCGACCTACATTCTACCCAAGCTAGACACGCAACGGCGAACATTTCCTGATTCGAGTGCGCCTGACGCCGAGTCGCTTACGGGGTTGGCATTTGTCGTTCCTATCGGTAAAGGAAGCAACGGGAGCGACACTGTAGTCGTCGCGGAGTTGCGTCTGTACGCACTACCTGGTAATTTTCGGCTGCAGGTTGGTCCGGTTTCCTACTGGTACGATTGCTGACAGTTACGAGGGAGTTTGGCATCTGTTCGTGGAGATATCGTTGGGAGACCGGCTCTGACTGCCACCGACGACCATGGCGCTCACGCCCTACTGAAAAGATGGCTTGCGTCGTGCAAGACCGAACACCCGAAGTGCCGCAGAACGCTTTCTGGCTCTATCCTCGCCCCGGAGGCCGAGTCGAGGCTACCGACCCGCATTGTGGATGTCGGCGCGGGCGATGGATCGGAAAATCCCAAGCTGCTTGAGACTCGTGAACTTCGCGCCGAATATGTCGCTCTATCTCATTGTTGGGGTCCGCCTGAAAGTCATCCGCTGAAGACAACATGGTCGAACCTACACTCTCATCAGTCGGAAATCCCGTGGGTGGCCATCCCAAAGACGTTCCAGGATGCCATATCTACCGTACGCGGCCTCGGTTTGCGGTATATCTGGATTGACAGTTTATGCATCGTCCAAGATGATAGCGATGAGTGGCTGCGCGAGTCCAAGAGAATGAATTCTGTGTATCAGAATGCGGTGCTAACACTGGCTTCATGCCACTCTCCCGATGCACATACTGGATGTTACCTTCCACGTCCTCCTATGCCTCCTTCAGCAGGACTTCCCAACTTCATGGAATCATCATGTAATGCTGGTACTTTAAGGTGCTCCGGAGAGGAGAATGAGGCATCCGTCTTCCTTGCTTTGCCTCACCAGTCATATCGCAGCCTTTCTCCGGAATCCTCGCCCCTGGCTGTTCGCGCCTGGGCAACTCAAGAATGGCTGCTCTCCAGACGCATGGTCTTCTTTACCGAAGGGTCACTGACCTGGTCATGTAAGACGTATACGCAGCGGGAGACTGGCGAGAAGTGCCACAACACGGCACGAAACCCTAAATGGAAACATATTATTGAGCACTACAGCATTAGAAAGCTAAGCCATTGGACTGACCGAATGGTAGCCCTCGAAGGACTGGCAGCAGAATTACAACCTCTCATCCGCGGCGTATATCGATGGGGAATTTGGGAAAACGGATGCCCCGACCAGCTCTTCTGGTATGCGAAACCATCCACCACGCCTGCTCAGCCCCGAGTAAGGTATAATCCCCTTGGCGCCCCAACGTGGAGCTGGGTGTCGTTCCCGTACGCTGTCCGCTATGGCCCCCTTGTTAAAGCAAAATCTACATGCGAATATGTCCGCCTTGCCGGGGACGGGTCTTTGCTGATCAAATCGCGCTGTGCTCCGTTGCAAGGCACTGTGTTGCTGCCCTCTGGAGATCACCCACGGATCATCGATGAGGAGATTCACGAGGACCTGCGTCGAATTGAGGCAAGTCCGCTTAGCCCCAAGCTCGGATATTATCTTGCACGAGCGGACAACACCGTATATGGATGGGCGTTACTAGACTATAACGAACACGAGAACATCCACTTTCTATCGCTCATGTCGAATTGCCGGTCGCGGGAGGAGCAACATGCTCGCACTCGGGGGTCCAGCGGGAAGGGGCCGAAGAGGCAGGATTGGGTGCTTGTGCTGAGGAAGATCATGGAGGCTGACGTCGGTCATGAGTATGTGACGTTCCAGCGCCTGGGGGTGGCGAAGCTATACCGCGCGGACTGGTGGGAAGATATGGCCGTGACGGACATTCGTGTCGTCTAAAAGTGCAGGAAGGGAAGGTTTAAGGCAATTAGTAAGATCCTATTGGTATTCGTATTTTGTTCTGGGTGCGAAATGCTTCATAACCCATTATCCAATGTACATACACATACATAATACCGAGACGCCAAATGGTTCGAAGTGAAACACTGAATCCAGTAGGATCGGGAGGCAGCCAGAGGATACGACAAGTGGTCCAAAGAGGAAGGCCATCGTGCACCGATTTGGGGGGCAAGAAGAAGGAAGGCCCAAAGACAGGTTCTCAACAGCTTGCATTTGCACCAAATCTGGTATACAATTGGGTCAATTGATGTGTAATCGAGGAAAGATCACAACACGCACGTCGTCAAACAGTATTGATCAAGGTTCTGCTCCTAATATCAGATAAGTACTGTTCAATGAGGAGTAGGTCGGGAGGGAAGCCGATACGAATCAAACTAAAGCGGGGTAAGCCCTCAGTGATGGTGGACCCTCTGTGAATCTTGTTTGATTCTGTTTGGATGTGAAAGTTGGTCCCAGCGATCTAGATTCCAGGAAAATGGCTGCTCTCGCATTCATGGCGATGTCTACCGCAACATATAGTTAGTACGATAATTGAAACGCGGTGGAGAAGCGCTAGTTAAACTTAATTAGCTTAGATAGGAGAGAAACCCGAACCAAAGTAACGGATTGTCATATGTATACTGTATAAGGACTCTGGATGATAGGAGGATTGACTTTGATGGAATAAGTATTATAATTTAAGGAATATTTGAGCAAGTTTCCCAGCGTTTGAAGAAATAGAATAGGGATAGTTCAACTAAACCCGAATTAACCTCAATATCCAAAAAGGGGAATTGTTTTATACGTAGATATCCTTACAGAGAATGATTGAAAGTATACTTTCTATATGTTTTGGATGGATATATGGATCTTAATGGTGTATATTGTGCACCTGGAGTCGAGATGGATGGAAATGTGTTGAGAATCCTTAACATGGAATAGTGCAACTAGACAGCGATTGATCTCAGTCCCTAGGATGTAGGGACCGTTTAAAAGTAGATATTCTGAAAGAGAATAATCAAAAGTATAGTATCTATATGTTTTCAAAGGCCAATTGGTTGTTGAAAGCAGTAGAATGGCCTTCAAAATGTTCGCTATCGTGATTTTGGTCGGGAAAGCCTCACCAAACCCTGAGCCCCCGATATTTTCGCTCAAACGCTGTTGGTAGTGGCGCCAAATCTTCGGATCTTCTTTGTCACGTGCCTTTCAGCGGCTGAGGTTGAGCATGCGACGACCTTGAACCGTCTAACCCCGCCCCAGCACTTACTGCTGACATCTCGACCGCACCCCGTTTGCACATAACACGTTTTGCATGATGTTGTCAAACTCAAGCTATGACGGAACTATAGTGGTGTTGTACGGACCGAGTGGTGGTGTGCTTGAAGCGATGTGGCATTGGTGCACTAGCTGTTGTCAGCGCTGTACTCTCCAAACAGACGCCCATACTCACCAGTCCTCACTCCATAGCTGGCAGGACATTCAATCGCACTGTGTATGACGCCCTGAGGACTTCTCAGCAAATATCACGGAATCGAAGGGCATTACACTCGTACCCAGTTGTTGAACATAACGACATCACCCTCCTCGACAGCGGGAATGCTGACATACTCAGGGGCCATGATGCGATCCAGGATGTTGTTCAACCAATTTCGAATGTATTCCAGGTCGTCAATCACATGTGGCTCTTCAAACGGCGAATGCCTCAAATAAATTTTGCGCACGACCTCGGAACGGACTTGAAATCCTCGCTCCCCGGTCACCGGATTCATCCAGACCATAGGAAAGCAAAAGACTTTTTCTGGTGTCCACGGAGGTAGCTTGTCGAGATCGAGGACCTGACCTCCTGGTGCGATGCCCAATCCGGTCGACCGGGCCTTTCGACCTTCGGTCCACGAGAAAGGATGTGGCGCCGGCTCCCAGTAGCTGTTCTCGACCAACTTCTTTTCTTCGTCAGTAAGCAAACCATATAATTGAGAGTTGCTGATGAAGGCAGTGGCTCCTGGTTGAGCCTTCATTGTCCGGCCACTTCCATCATCCCACCTGACCGTGAGCAGGGGACCTTTTGGTACCCTAATCGACCGTAGCGTGGTGACTCGAGAAGGATAGCTGCCATAGATGATCCCATCAAAGTGGAAGATACCGAAACGTGTATCGCCCTTTGCCAGGTCCTCTTCGCTCAAGAGGTCCGCATGGAAGCTAGCGTGTCCGACACCGTTCATCGTGATACCTTTGAGCCCGAAATGGTCATCCCCTTGGTATCCTTGGCCAATTAATTGAACGCCAGCAGTGCCGGGAATCGTATACCATTTCAGTTTCTGTCGCCGGTGTCAGCGGTAACTACACATGGGGGAATTTGATTCCGTGCTTACGGCCAGAATGCCCGTTGACTTTTTGCCTTGCTCGGTGGTCCGAAAACCGTGTTCAGCAGGAGCGTCAGGGTCTAGTCGATGCACAAGCTCAAACTGCTTGGTTGGAAGTAAATCATGTTGCCCCTTCACCACCACAACGTTGTGGACGTAGATGGCTTCTCGAATCTTCTCGAAAGAGCCATCATCCAAATCATTTAAATTAACGCCCGTGATACTGGCTCCGAACTAGTGACTGTCGCTTAGTAAGAATACGTGTAGCAAATTTGTATTGGTGTTGGGCTCCTCACGTTGACCTTCGACCCTGCTTCGCGTGGCAGAGGTGTAACTTCTACTGCAGAGGACGATTGAGAACTCATTTTGCGCAGATCAGTTGAAGACGATGTCTCCCGTGGCATCGACTACTGCAAGGCAGGATCTCAATATTTAAAGGGTCAACGGCTGAATTGCGAGCTCTGATACTATCACGTCATTTGTCACAGAATTAAGGCTTAACCACTTCAAGAAGTTTGGCAGCTTTTGCTATGATCGCGTGTCTGACTTCGGCCGAAGCGTCAGTATGGCATCCAAATGCTCCGCATGGCTACTCCACACAAAATTCACGCCTTGGTCCCCTTGCTCTGGCATGGGCAGTACGTCTTACTCCAATTTAACAGAGTGAATGCGAGATATGGATCCTCTGTGAACTGCTCACATCCCGCATAACCAAAACAAAAGCCACTTACAGCTCAATGTGTATGAAAGGGCCGAGAGTCACTCTCGGCTCATTAACTGTATTGATGTGGGCACAGGAAACCGTTTGGGCCATTGTTCTTCGGCCGAAGCAAGTCTCGCTACTCGCTAGTGGTTCCGTGGCAGGAAAACCAACCCAGTTGTACCGATATACCCCGCTCATTAGTGGGGTTGTGCCGATATGTCCCGCTCATTGGTGGAGTTGTGTTATGGTCCCAGGCCTGCGGCCTGTTCCCTTGGTTGTGGCTGAAGACGTGGCTGGTGGATTAGAGCTATATCAGAGAAGCAAACAAACATGGTAACACAGCAGTAGGGCATTGGAGAGGAGAGTCGCTATCTCGCGCACAAAGGTGCCGGGGGATTTCTTCTCTCTCTCTCTCTCTTCAGTTTAGATTAATGGAACTTGGTAATCGCAGACCTTGCGCATCCAGACCGTGTCAAGTTGTGCTGAAAAACGTGATCGAAAGTGTCACCGAAAATACCAGTGTTTTAGGTGGTCCAATCTCCCATCCCCTTGCGGCTTTGATAAGCTTCAACCCCACGATTCACGAGTATACGGTTATCTCAGTTGGGACTCAGACGGGATCTGGAAGATGGTTGTGGCGGTGCAGGCATCTTCAGATGCCGTCTGAGGACCATCTGCAGCATTTTGGTGGGCGCGTAGGTAAAAAGAGCGGATTTGGCCCCTACGGCGTACTAAACTCCACCAAAATTAGCGACCGGGGTCGCCCCAAAAGTCCAACTACACCAGCCCTTCGAAACCGCTGATGCTAATCCTTTATTATAGAATTATTTTGATATATTTTTTAATATACTATAAAAGAGCGGGTTCTTTTGCCCTTTACCTAGCCCCGCGTAAACTGTAATGACACGTGACCAACCCTCCGCGCTAATACCATTGGACCATAAAAGATCACAATGATCCCAAACAGGGGTCATTGGGGTTGGAAACCATATATACTAATTCTCTATGTTCTAGTCATATGACCCCGTCACATGACTACAGGAGGCTTATGTCCTTACATAAACTTTAAGCTAATTTCGAGTACTGAAAGTTAAATGGTTGACTGAAACGACTGGGAACTCTGAAAACTTCAACTACACCACCACACAAACCTTACAAAAGGACCTCAGACGGTATCTGAAGATACCTTGGCTGCACCGCCACACCGTAGTCACGTGCAGCATCTGAAGATACCGTCTGAGCTTGCTGAGATAAGTATACGGTGATGTTATGAGAATGTAGAATGCCCTCTATAATGCCAGAAGGGCCGGGGTGCTACTACATAGTACATGATGGACCTCGGAGACCACGTGACTCACTGTCAACGAGGATCTCCCCCAAGGGTCATTTGATCCATATCAACTGTACTCAAATTCTACCCTTTTCACACTCAGAGATAAGGTCTCACACTGTTTTGCTATAGGCACCTATTCCCTACAAAATAGACGTGTTTATTATGTGACAGTAGGGTGGGTAAAACTTATGAAATAAACATTCATTTATTTCTTACACCCACCCTATGACAGAAAGACCCTTGTCCTAACTCTAGTAATTATGTACCTTCCTACCGTTGACTTAACAACGCTAACTTAATTGATAGCTTAGCTAACTAGATGATTGAATAGCTGTATCTCTGTGGATGAACAATCAAGTATCTATAATTGTTAGTAGAAACAAGCGTCTGACTAGCGAAAGACTTTGCACGCTACGTTCATTCTCAGGTTGTGCTTTCGATATTCGCCATCTTAGAGCAAATGACACCAACTATGAGGGCACACCGAAGTTTTCCTGGAGGTACGGCATCACTGCCCTGAAGGTGCGTATATAAAGAAGTATTGCTGTTTGACGTTGGATGGCCATTCTTGCAACCAACTACTCGTCGTGTTCCTGATTGTTGAAGAATACGAACATCATGAGTTCGACAAATGCAAACCGTGGTTCTCTCACTCCTGTCGACGACAAGGTCACCACAACAGTCTCTACGAGCAATGATGACGCGGAATACGCTACGAACAGCGCGCCGACCAGCGTCTTACCTAAGTCTAGATTTGCGCGGTGGTACAGGAGCACTTTGTTCAACGTCATTATTGTCGGTCTGATCTCATTCACTCAACCTGGGATTTGGAATGCATTATACAGTGGGTGTCAAACCGCTTACCGCGTTGTTGAGGAGATCTAGCTAATTCAAGCTCAGGTGTTGGTGCTGGCGGGCAACAGGAGCCATACGTTGTGAATGGCGCTAGCGCTCTTACTTTCGGACTCATGGTTTTCGGTTGCTCGATCTTCGGTGCTCTCACCAACAAAATTGGGCTGAAACCCATCCTCATCATGGGCACGCTAGGATACGCACCGTATTCGGCGGCTCTCTATTGCAATACCAAATACGGAACTCAGTGGGCCATATTCCTGGGAGCTACCACTTGCGGTATCGCTGCGTCTGCCTTGTGGGCGGCTGAAGGTGCTATTGCAGTTGGCTACCCCACCGTCAAGGAACGTGGGTTGTATACCGGCATTTGGCTTGGCCTGCGTCAATTCGGCCAGCTTATCGGTGCTGCAATTCAGCTTTCCATCAATCGAAATGAGAGCAGCAAAGGAGCAGTAAATATCAGCACCTATGTCGCTCTGATTGCTATTCAGTGCGTCGGTCTACCGCTGGCCTTGCTGATCTCGCCTCCCAACAAGGCAATCCGGTCCGATGGAACTTTGGTACTCGCTTCGATCCAGAAGAGTAACGTTCGTTTGGAGTTCAAAAGGCTCTGGCATCTGCTTAAGCAGCCACAGATCTACTTTCTGATTCCGGTTCTGGTGACTTTTATGTGGAATAGCTCTTATCAGGGCATTTATCTGACAAAATACTTCTCGGTCCGTGCCCGAACTCTTTCGTCCTTGACGTCTGCTATTGGCATGATAATTGGTGACTTGCTATGGGGCAAGTGGCTCGACTTGAGTCTATTTGGCCGTCGCAATACCGCAAAATTTACGTGGATGCTGTTTTCGGTCATCATGGTCGGCCTCTTTGGATGGCAAATATCGAACGAATATCTGTATGAGCGAGCCAGCCTTGCAGCTACCTTCGACTGGAATTCACCTGGATTCGGCCGCGCCTATACTGTTAACCTGCTATTCAGTTTGATGAACGAGAGCCATAACATTTTCGTGTACTGGCTTCTGGGCACATTTGAGATGGATTTCGAAAATATCACTCTGGCCGTTGGTCTCATGAGGACCTTCGAGAGTCTGGGGTCAACGCTGTCGTTCGCTGTTGGCTCCGCGAGAATCACGCCAATGACCAACTTGATCATATCTTTTGTGGTCTTTGCGATTTCAATTCCGACAACGATGAGGGTCACGTGGTTGGTGCCTGGGAGTCCTAGTGATAAAGGACCTACAAAAGCAAATATATGATCTGAAAATGTACAAATTTAGTAACTCGCTACGCTCGTGATCAAATACAACCCTGCGGAAATTTTACACGGCATCCTCTTGACGATATCTATCCTGACAATTGATATGGATCAAACGACCCTTGGGGGGCACGCATTTGAAAAAAATAATCCGAGACCTTGCATATTAATAATAATAAGAATCAATTTAACGTACTATCTAGATACCTTTCGGGTCTATGAGCACGGTATTCTATCTGGTCTGTCGCGGGCAAAAGTTTCCCCCTAGCCCTGAGGCTGCGGGTACATAAAATCCCGCCTCCTCCCTTTAGTAGACTATCTCAAACGTTTATCATCTTTCCATACAAGTCGGTGTTTCCGCCGTAGGCGGAGAGCTTATTCTGGCACATCGTGGAGGAGCTGGAACGGTTTCCAGTCCTCTATTACCTCCTTCTCAACTTCCTTGGCCACCCGGTATTGCTCTAGACCTCCCGCATCGATCAGCCACCTTGCTGCGTGACGCACCTTGTCCCTGTCATGCAATATCCTCTTGAAGTCCGTTGTTCCAGCTCGTTGGAGGAGCGCGATTCTCTGGTCGGGCCGCTGCGGGCAAAATGCAAGGAGATGGTAGAGAGACTGTCGGGGGGCGTCGCATTCACACGCAGGGTGGATTCCAGGGACACCAATTTTCGCGAGCCATCCTTTAACTCCAACTACCTTAGTCCGTAGTGCCATAAACGCCGAGGCCTCGTGTTTCTGAAGGCCATCAAATCGGTTAAGGCACTGGGTTTCCTACGGGTCCTTCCATGTCCTTGCTCTCCTTCCTGGTTTGGCCGCTTCGGCTTGCCATCTCTCCCTCCATTTCGCCCGATATTCATCCTGGATCACCCGGTGCGGGCCTTTTCGCCGTTATGTCTGATGTCCCCTAGCTGGTTCGGGCCGGGGAAACAGAAGTTTGTCATACTTCGTCCGGAGAGTACACATTATGGGTTCAGGTCTAAACCTGACACGGCTCAGCTGTCCTGCCGTCCTGGTGTTACCTCAGCTAGCTCAGGCTATCTCTCAGAGGAGTCTAGCCTTTTTTGGACAGTCACGTTACTTAAACTACTCCTCTGATAGATAGCCTGAGGA